>NW_010184335.1:57807-78729 GCF_000695765.1 Mesitornis unicolor
TTCCCATTAGGGAACCTCAAATACAATTATCTGGCAGCAGATTTAAAACATACAAGAGAAGTGTGCCTCCACACAGCTCATAGCTAGATCCTGGAACTCATTGCCACAAGATGCAGAAGTGCAAATGTTTAAAAAAAAATAAATTGAAAATATATGCAAGAAGGTAAATCACAGCCTATTAACACAAAGATACAGATATAACCTCTGGCTTAGGACAGTCCAACTGTTTGACCCACTAAAGGATGGGAGAATATAGTGAGGAGGCATTATCATTCCTTTGACCTATTCTTCATGTTTTCCCACATTTTCCATTCTTAAGCTCTGTAAGGTTTTGTTTTACTTGCCTTCTCCACATAAACTTTGTCTGTAGCCTATCAACTACTTTACCTATCCTGAATACTTTATACCATACTTTACTATTAGATACTTAGTACTGCTGTAATCATGAAACATTCACAGCATTTTTTTCAACCTGTCAACTGCTACAAAATTCAGTGATACACTTTCAGCATCCCAGAGTAATCCAAGAAGAGAAGTTTGTATTTATTCCTTTCTAAATTACTCATCAACTTTAACCTGGTAGACTTTACATTTTCTCATTATCTTTATATTTCCCTTGCAGTTCAGGACTTCTAAGACTTTTAGAAATGGAGATGTAAAAAAGCACAACTTACACATACATAGTCCTATGATTATCCTGTACACACAGCAACGAAATGAAGAATTGAACAGCCTTTGGTAACCATGGCTTTCTTTTATTTACACCTGTGTGCTGAAAAATACATTTAGAGATTGATTCTTAAGGCATTATTAAAACTCTATCAATGCTATTGATACCATGACCTATTATTCCTTCAGTATAAATAGAGCAAAGAGAATAAGATAAAATGAAATGAAAACTACTTAATAAAACACATTTTCACACGTAGCTGGCTTTCAATTTTGGTTCACAATAACTCTGTAACTTTGAAGAATGTATTTTTATTGTCAAAACACAAATATCTGCTGTTAACTTTGTTACTGTCAGTTGGAAACTCTGCACTAGTCTACAGTCACCAACACATTATTTGAAGCCAGATGAGAAAACAGAGGAGGCAGAAAAGGAAGCAGGAAAGAGGACAGAAAGAGTTTAGAAACTTTCAGATTTAAGTTCTAAATGGTTGCATTTCAAATTCAGGCCACACTGCAATTGAGCAAATAGAGGAGAAAAGAAAGAGACTGAAAATTGTGTTCTTTAAAATGCTTGGAGGGGTATGTGTGTGCAATTATATTCCAACACATTTAAACAAAGGTTGCATGAGTATACAGAAGAAAGGTAGAGCTGGCTGGCCACAAATTAATTTAAACTGCATAGTCCAGCTTCAATAGCAACTGTTGACTTCCTTCCCTTTTAAGGATGGGTGCTCAGAAGCTTGGTCTTTCTGGGGCCAGCTGGACAGCCAGGAGAGCCAGGCAGGCTGCCTCTGTCCCCTTTGGGGTAGAGGTAAATTCCTAGCTGCCTACACTCACAGTGTCACTATGCTAGGCATGACACAACACTGCCAAAATAAACATACACCCAGGAAGTTCACAGATGAACAAAGAGGTTTGAATTAGGTTTCAAAGAGTTAAAACTGCTCTAAATTCAAGTCTATGTTTCTGTGACTTTGCCAGCTAACCAGAACAGAGCCTAGCACTATTCATTAGAGTTCTTGCAAGCTCCACTCAGGTTAAGAAATCATATAACCTTAAAAAGAATTCCTAGCTGAAATCTGTATGGCCTTTACTGGAGTGGAGTTTAAACCTCCATGGTTGAAGTTTGTAACTGCTACCAGAACATTGCAGAACGGCAGAAGTTTCACTACCATGTCAAGGAGAAAAAAAAAAAAAGCAACAAACACAGCCCAAATCAAAACACTAAGCAAGAACTCATGCCTACACACAGAAATAATAATACATTACTCCATTACCTAGAGAGAACATCTTAGCCATGACTGTAATCTGGTATTAAACCAGACATGGTCAATGACCATTCATTGAAATATTATTCTTTCTTTTTTGTTCACATAAACATGTTGTGAACATAATAGTACCCTGAAAAAAGACTGATACCTTTTCACAGGCAGGGATCAAATACCTTCAAAATGTTATCATGCAAGTGTAAAAATACATATACCTTAAATTAACATCTGTTTTTTCTAATGTCTTTTCTTTCTTTTTTTTCTTTTTTTTTTCTTTTTTTTTCCAACTCAGTGGAGATACAATTCTATTATCTACTTTCTCAAAGTTTAACGAAGACTGGACAAACTTATCCTTTTAATTAAAGTATGCTTAATCAAATTGTGCTTTACAATATTCTTGCTAACGATTTTATGCTGGTCTGGTGAAGTCAGGAAAATTTTAAGTATAAAAATCACAGTATAAAATGGAATGTTCATGGAGAAGAACAGGCGCTTCAGTTTTGACTGACTATATACTGGCTGGCATGTTTTATTGCTGCCTAGCAAATATTAGATATTGTGCACATTCTACCTTCTTTGATGTAGGAAATTTTACCCTATATTCTGCAACAACAACAATAAAAATAGTGTCTGTATAGTAAATTACTCAGAAAACAGTCAACACTATGAATACTAACAGTGAACTAATTCAGCCTTTTCATGAAAAGACATTATACTGAAGTTTATATGGTCCTATCTCATGTTGCACCTCCCTCAGTTCTTCAGAGTGGAAGAAAATTTCCCAAAGGTAAGAGTATTTCATTGGCTTAGTAAAGCAGTTTACAGATAATTCAAGACTGCAGAGTTGTGCTGTGGTCTAGGTACTGTGAATGGAAATTTTGTTAAACAGCAAATAGGTGTTCTGTGTTTTCATTGAAAGTAATGAAAGCTGTAGAGCTTTGTTAATGAACACCTCTCCTCGCTCCAGATAACCTCAGCTTTCACTGATATACTACTATGACCCTGCCTTCACAAGGCTAATATTATCTTAAATCATCCATTTATATGAAGCAGATCATCTATAGGTTCTCCTGTCTTCACCACTGGGGGATGTTCAATCACAAGCCTTTCACAGTAGAGGACATTATATATTAGTCTTTATATATTTACCTAGATCAGGAATAAGATAGGGCTTGCAAGCTTTTCTTTTGGCTTGTTTGGTGGGTTCTTTTCCCTTACATGCAACATTTCAAATTTGACTTGGGGAAAAATGAAAAACTTGTTCAAATTATTCTGTTTAAAGAAACAAGTAGTAAAATACTTTCATAAAAGATATGCTAAAATATTTGGGAAGTGGAAACATTCAAAAGCCTACAAAACCATTGCATGTTTTCAGAATATAATGTGTCAAAATCGCCATAATTTTTACAGTACAATTTTACTAATTTGAGAAATCTACACAAACTTGCTACTGTGTCATTTTCTATTCAGAAGAATTTTACTAATTGGTTAGATATTACACTGCATCTATCTGATATGTTTATGCAGGTGTAACAAAATCCACATAGATATTATACCTGAAGGAAAAGTTTGAGCATAGAAGAGTCTATGCTCTACAGTTGTAGTTCAGGCTGAACTATGCCAGTCATAGCTCACAAATCTCACATCTTTGATGCTTTGATGAGGAGAGCAAAATATCTCCAAAACCAATTAAAATAAAACTAGAGACTCTATTTTAAGTTTGTTTGTATTGCAAGAGGACAGAAAGAGAAGTTAGAGGAACTTTTATAAAGAAACTAGCAAGAAAAAAGCAAACTGCCTTGCCTCATTGAGAAACTTTTTTTTAAATAAAAGGGAGAAAATACAAACTTTAATGAATTACAAATATATAAATAATATTTTAAAACCTTTGTATAATTTTTTCATTTCTGAGCAAGGGCTTTATATAGAAAATTCTATTTTTACATGCTACCAAGGAATTATATTCATTGTAAATGTGTCTGCATTTCATGATGTTAATTTAAATTTATGAACTGTAAAGCACTGGACAAAGTAATTATCCATATCAGAACTAATGCGGTTGTATTTGTTAGGAATACTGAGGTCTGACAAAGACAGACAAACAGGAAATTTATTACATTTTTCACACTCACATGCAGTCACAAAATCTAGCCATGGACATCTGCAGCTCCAAAATATGTCTGCAGAAAGCATATATAAAAAAGGTGGAATAACAACCTTTAGATGCTCTCATCAAGGATATTATCCTTGTGGCTGCTTACAATTCATAAGATGCAGAGGTGACAGGAGAAGCACAGAAAAGGATATTTACGAGTTTGAAGGGTACGTGTTTAACAGCTTCTCAAAGCATCAGTAACATCCTCTCAAATTCAGGTTCTACACTTTTTCACTAAAAGTCATTGAGACCATATCTCCAAAATAACTTTTTTTAATATGAGATTTAAAATAACTAGGTGCTTTTTTGATGGTTCACTTAGTCTACTAGATCTTTTGGAAACTACTTAGCAGATAGGTGTTATGAGACACAAATAGGATACATCAGATGATCTTGCCCGGACTTTCAAAACTAGTGCACCCACTCAACAGATTTCAGTTTGTGAGATCCAGAGTGTTGAAAGAAAAATTATCAACTTCCACTGCCAGATTTGCCCCTACTATCTGAGGAAACAGATACTACAAGTCTAAGATAGCATGCACCTTACAGCTTCAGGTAGATAGGTTTCATTCATGGCTAGTTTCAGCAACTTGCTGAAAAATGTTCAGTAATGAAAGACCTACAAATAGCAGATCCTTTCATTGCCCTTTCTACACAGCTACTCTTTAACTGCACTACATAAACTGATTTGTGATCTTCTTCCCACTCATTGACATCAGCACCCAAATTCAGTTGTTGCTCGCTTGACTTTGGCCATGGGTGATACAAATTCTTGGGTGATCTAACTGATAATCAGTATGAGTTTTTAGAACATATACCACTTTTAGCTTGCCAAAAGGAAATTTCATTAAAGGGCAACTTGTTTTTAACTGACCACTTATCATTTAATAAAGGAGTAAAAACTACCTTTAATCCATGGAGGTAAGATGCACTGTTGGTGAATTATCTTAGCAAGTTTTGCTCAGGTTGTCTCCTGTCCCATCATCTGGATTACAGCACAGAGACAATAGCAGGATACAGCTGATTTCACTGCTCCACAATCTGGCAGAGGTCTGAAGAATAATCCATTTATAAATTACTGTTTATGACAACCAAATTATCCAGAAGTTTAAAGTTTTTGCTGTGCTGATCATTTAACAGATAATATGGGGATCACTTAATGGAATCTGAAGCATGACGTGGCTCAGGAGATTATAGTTTACAATCTACACTTTCATTACTAGAATAGCATTTTAACATAGTATTCCACAGAAATAATGGCATAGAAAATACTGCAAAATTATATAGTTGCATATGTACAAGATCACCTGCTTTTACTCAGTATTGGCATTATGCAATCTAAACCAAATGTACATTATTGCCTTCCAAAACAAGCCAGGGATTAAAACTTGTGGAGCAATCTGCATATTGAGACATTCAATAATTAAAAAAGGAGTACAGTTCACATGAATACAAATTTTACAAAAGCAGTCAAAAATAAAAACAGGCAAGGGCAATGGAAACAGTGCCTGTTTTCAAGCAAATGCTATGCAAAGTATTTCCCTTGCAAGAGAAAAGTTAACCAGGTTGTGAAACTATCTCAGCAGCATTTCCATCCTTAGGCAACATTTTACAGCTATTGCTCATGCTGTGCTTCTGGCAGGCAAATGTCATTTTTAAATAACACGGGAGGAATGCAGAGTTGGAGTCAGAGTTCACCCAGAAAGATGAGCACAGGGCTCAGGGTTTAGTATACAGGTCATTTGGAACCAGCAGTCATACGTTTTTCTTGGTAATCTCTATTGATTAGAGAGATCACTGTGGTTCACAACAAAGACAGAACATCTATCTGTCTGCTATGACAGGTATATAACAGCTCTCAAAACCAGGCATTCTCAAAAATATACTAATTTAGTGCAGCATACTAGATAGTCAGACAAAAAGAAGCAGCTTTGAACTGTGATCTTTCTGCTGACAATTGCTATCTTGCAGAAAATGTAGCATCAGGTCATCCTGTGCCATTAAACCGTAGGCAGAAAAATGGTTCATCATTTGCAAAAACCAATAATGAGCAAACCCATTTTTCTAGGTTAAAGTCCAATTACTAACCCAGTTCTGAAATATCTTGAAAAGTAGAAGACAACTATTAAGCTTGGTCTTTAAAACTAGTATGCAAAGCTTTTCCTTGAAGAAAGTTTCTATTAAAAACAGATCTTTGAATCCTTTCTTGCAATGCTTCAGGATAATACTTGGCTATTTACAATGTTGGATTTTGGGTTGTTTTTTTTTACTTAGTCAATTATTCTAGCTTTATTCCTGAAGCAGCCACAATGAATGGAAGGATAAGAAGCACCTGAAAAGTGACTGTTGTAGTCTATCAGGAGAAATCTTCATCAACTTATTTGGCTGAACAAAGTCACTAGAAGTATCCATTTCCCTTTATTCTTTTCTTCTTCTTTTAGCCAAAAGCAAGAGGATTTAATCACCTCAGACTCTGAAAGACAAGCTCCTAATTTAATTGCTGTTACTTAATAATGGTAAACCTTACAGGACTAGACACCAAAATTTCAGCTTTAGTTGCTTTTCCTCACTCTCCACTGAATTCAGTAACACCTGCATTACTTCCCCATCTCTGCCAATATCACTCATCTATTTGTTTTACAGAAATTGAAATGGTATTCTTTAAAGTCAAAGATAAATACCTTATATTGTACATTAAGAATGAAATTACTATTTTAAATGCTAGAGAGAGAGATTTACATTTTTTTAACAGTGAAATAGATTTAGAACTCTTTTTTTTAAGTTTCTATTTGTGGCAGGATGTTGATCACCTGGTGCTGGGTGAGTGAGCACAGGTACCACCTAAATTCTCCCTGACCTATTCATGGCTGACCTCAAAGGAAGCCAAACCTTCTCTGCATTTGTAAGTAAAACACCTAGTTGTATGGATGCATGGCCAGAAATGTGACAATTCAAACGGGTCTTTGTCTGCAGAAAAGAAAGCCTACCTAGCATCCAAAATCAGACCACTGTGCAAGGTCCTGTTAAAGTAAAGCTCATCCATTCAGGTGAAGCTATCTAAAAATAGTGTTAGGCTTCTAATAGTTCTGGCATCTGAAGAGTGGACCACAGCTCTTTGTTTAGAAAGCAGAAGAAATGTTCTGTAAGGACTCTTCTCTGTTAAACCCACATCTGCCTTATTGCCCATGAAGAAATATTGCCCTTGAAGTCTGAGAAGCAGAACACATCTAGCTCTTACATTATTAATACCAAAAATAAGATGAGAATAAAAATTTACAGGCTTGTTTTCTTTTCTTTCTATTTTTAATATGTCACACTAAAGGTGATGTATTTGCACTGGGGGGTCTCCAAGGCAGAAATTACTCCATTTTTAAAGTCAAATGTAGTTTTGTGCATTTTTTTGATCAAATGCACTGAGGTAGCATAAAAACAGAAGCTTCCAGATTTGCTGGTTGTTTCTCAGAAGTGATGCTTCAAGTGACTGGGGCAGTTGCCATGGGTAAACTCCTGGCCTCATTAAAGTTTTCACAAAGCTTTCCACAATGGTTTGCTGGTCTAAGAGCTTTCTACGAGAACTGCTAAAATAAAGTGCTCAAAGTGCAAACTCATGACTATTTTCCACAATCACTATTGAATATTAATAGCTCGCTGTCTTCCCTCTTACCCCTCACTTTAACTTAAAATACATTTTCAAACATAATGAAGTAAAACTTAAAACAAACCAAAACGTGTGCCATAAGAAATACCCCACTGGACAGATTTTGCTAAGGTTTTTGTTTATCACATATTTCTTTATCTCAGCGTTGCCATTCCTACTTCAATGTGACTAAGTGGGTATTAAAATGAGTGACACTACCCATGACCCAAACCATTGAAAGCAAGTAATGATGGGCAGCTGAGCCCCATATTGAAAAGCCGTTGCCAACCCCCCCTGCTTCTCCTCCCTCACTTTTTCCCAACCTTTTGGACAGATCTAATTTAAATGTGAATACCTTAAGTAATTGCTAATATTTGTGAAGTCAGTATATGCAACTGCATTAAAGACAACAGATTTTTGTGTACTGTTTTGCAAGGATTTATTTTTTTTAATGCTCTGTAGTTGCTGGGAAGGTGCTTGGTAAAACTTGCCTCAGTTGGTGTACAATTGTTTTATACACTTTCCCCTTACTTCATTCTTTAGTGAACATCTCTGGAATAAGTAATTACTGTGGGAACACTTCTTTACAGCAATTCTCAAACAGCAAAATTGGCAGAGGTTGGTTTTATAAAGTTCACAAACTGAATGGTGCCTTATTGCCATAAACAAAGGGATTTTTAACTACTAGCATTAAAATACACTAAGAATAACAGATAAGTGAATCTGTGAATAAAGATAAGTCCTTAATTGACAAGAAAATGAAGGATTAAGTTAATGCAGCATTATAGCAATATGCCAGGGATTCAAACTTCGGCCTACATCACCATTTTGGACTAAGTGATTATAAAAGCTTTTTAAATGACAGAAAGCAGGACTCCCCTGAGAAATTTTCTGCCTAAAATTTGTCAAAACGAGTGCAACTGGTACTAAGCCTCAATATAGGCTCTCTAAATGAATAGATTATGTATTTAGTTACTTAAGACAATTGAAGTCTTGCCAATGTAATTAAAAATAAACCACCTATTGAAAGGAAAAGATATTTCAAAATCTTACAACTACTGGTACCACTGGATGAATTCAATGAATCTGTTTTATTATCTTCTGCCTATTGGCTTTACCTGAGAAATCAAACATCTTTTGCCTGAAAAGACAGCTCATGCAAAGGTTCAGGAATCAAATCCAGAAGTCTTAATGGGCTTAACTGAATAAAAACTGCCAGCCTGGAACGGCAGTTGGTGTACATAAGTATGTATGTTGCTCTAAATTGCATCTAGGGAGTATCCTAAAAATCTCACTGCTTTTCCATTTGCCCTTGACACCATACCCAACCTTTTTAAAATAAATAAATAAAATTGAAAACGAAAAGGAACTTAATGGAACCCAAAGAGTTAAAGTTTCAAGAGGTATTGCAAGCTGATCTTCCTTTTGAATGAACTAGTGAGTGAATATCTAAAAGAAGATAAATAAATTTTTTGTGGGTTACACTGAAATCAAGCATGTGAGAGAACAAGTTCAGGTTACACCAGTGGAAAATAAATTATTCAGACTCTTGTAAAACCTTGATAACTATAGCAAAGGAGGAGATGAGACAGCCTGTATCTACTAACAAGTGTATAATCGATAACTTACTCATACTGTTATCAATATAACTTATTAAACTTAGTGTTACTTATAGTCAAAAAATATGACAGTCATCTCTTATTCAGACTGCTGAGCACAGACACACTTCTCTTCCTAGTCTCATAAAACCAATTCTAAATCCAAAAAGTGTCACATTGTGGAGTGGCTCTGAGACCTAGTTTGTCTGAAACAGTTAGAAACTGCTTATAATGTATTTTCTCCTGAAAGAGTCAACTAGAGCACTTAAGCACACAAAAACTTAGGTGTTTTGTCAGATTGAAACAAAAATCATAGAATAGTTTGGGTTGGAAGGAACCTTGACAGGTCATCTAGTCCAACTCCCTTGCAATAAGCAGGGACACCTTCTACTAGATCAGGTTGCTCAGAGCCTGACCTTGATTTATCTCCAGGGAGGGGGGCACATATCACATCTCTGGACAACGCGTTCCAGTGTTTCACAAAATGTTCCTATCCTTTATGTTCAAAACAATCTGTAAAGACATTTCACTACACAGGAAGGCCTAGGTATCTGTGTAAAAGCCTTAGCTTACCCATAGGTCTTCCCAGGTCATTATGAGCTCATTGAAAAGTACTACTCAGTGTGGTTAGCGACAGTACTCAACTCAACCCAGAACTGGTTGTTCTTCATTTTGATATATCTGCAATATCATTACCTCCCCAGCAGTAAACAAAGCATTTTTAAAAACCCCTGCAGCTGAAAGAGTCTACCTTATTCTGCCTTATTTAATGGTACCTATTATAGAGTAGAATGGCAGATTCAACTCTGACAATGGACTGTGTTCATTTAAAATACAACCAGAAGAACCCCCCAAATCTATGCAACTGTTTTGAACCCCTTCATTGCATAAGAGGCTAGTCATATTTGAAAATTGTTATTCTAACCTTAAACTATGGCAGAACATTATCAGCAATCTTTTTGAAACAGTTAAAATTATTTGTCATAGAAAGATTCTGAGATTGTCTTGACTTTTTGTTAAAATTAAACAAAAAAAGCAGGATCTGGTCCTGCTTTGAGTTGACAGTTGAACTAACTGATCTCAGGAGGTCTCTTTCAAGCTGTATTATACATCTATGACAAAATTATCATCAGCTGCAGTGGATTTTTGGTCAGTCCCTAAAGTCTTTCCTCTAAAGTCACAGAACAGTTGTTTTCAGTTTCTGTTTTTAGATTCATTTTCAGACTTATTGGATGAAACAAGCATAAATCTGTAATTAATGTCCTTTATAACCCTATGAGTTCAATTCATGCAATTGTACCCATAATACAACGTAGGGTTTTAGGCAATATGTTAATTCATCTGAAGTAAACATATACACATCTTATATATTTGCAATGAAAAATAATCCAATGAAATTTTATGTAATTTTACTGTTACTCACTCTTCTTTTGGGCTGGGATAAATTCTTCAGAACTAGCCAGAAACCTTAAGATATACAGACAAGTCCTTAAGTGTCAACCAGACAAACTGTTTTAAGAGTGAGATAGCCAAGGCAGGATGTCCAGCAGCACATTAGCTATTCTCTGGCCCCTAAAGGGGAAAAAAGGAGGAATTAAAAAAAAAAAAAAGGTGTGGGGAAATAAACTAGATGATCCTTGTGGTCCGTCCCAACCTGGTATTCTATGAAACTAGACTACCAGTTGCCAAATCTGAATTGCAAAGCACGGTCTGGAGAAGACTGTAGAAGAGTCACCGACACAAGATACTTTAAATGTAGCCAGAGAAGGATGAGCTGAAGGAAGATTTCTATAGAAACAAAAGTGACAAGAAAGGCAAGTTAAAATTCAAATAAAGTGAGTGAGAGCAAGTAGAAACAGATCTGAAAATCCAAATCACAGTAATCTGTGGGATCCATTTCTTTCTCTGGAGACTGACAAGTTCCAATAGTGCACAAGGTTGTGCACTAACCCGCCTGGACGCCTTCCTGTGTAACCTCATCTAGGTGTTCCTGCTCCAGCAGGGGGATTGGACTAGATGATCTTTTGAGGTCCCTTCCAATCCCTAACGTTCTGTGATTCTGTGAAGGTTGTTGTGAATGGAAGTCAAGGTTCAAGAACACCCTGAGCCATCTCTAATTTGTTATACCTTTAAAACTGTCTTAGAGCCAGTGTTGGTATGTCATGCCAGATATTAACACAGGGCTCAAAAATATTGTTTTTACATTGAATTTCAAAATACAGTGCAGAAATTGGACCAATTTATAGTAGATCTAGCTTGGTTTAGCAAAAAGCATTTATAGAACGTAGAATAACAAAGGAAAGCATTCCCTGAGAATCAAAAATTCACTAAGGTAAAATGAAAAGTAGAATGCTGCCTTGCTGGTAAAAAGTGAAGTGACAAGTCCATATAGTAAAAGATTATCTCTGATTTGAAGCAACACTCATATTAAAGTACGTGGAGTACAACTGTAGCAGGAAAGAAAAGATGGCAGAAAACACAGGTGGGTACCTTCAAAATCTGCAAGGATTTTGTTTTGTTTTTTACTGGATCTTTAAGAAACTAATCTAAATAGCTCCCTTCATTCTCCCCCTTCCCAACATGGTCATTGTTTCTTCACTAAGAGATTTCTTGTAGAAAACATTGTAGAAGTATACCCCAAGACAGCATCCATAGATTACTCCCGAGAAGTATGTCCATTGTAAGGAATTAGGGAGAATAAGACAGAGCAACGTGAAAACATCTAATTGGAAGCTGGCCAAACCAAATGCAGTTAAAGCTCACAATAAAGTAACAGCAGAAAAGAAGAAGTACAATGAGAGGTCGTGGGTACTACATCTAATGTGGACGTGCCAGCTGAACTCACTAACCGCGCAGCTACACACAACTCATCATAGTATGGGCTTAGACTGTATATAGGAACAAGTAACCAATATTGCACAAATGTAGGCTGTGACATGGCAATAAAGTTCCAGGATCCACAGCTGATCATCTCCTCCCAAATGAGGAACTTGAATTGGAGCACTTAGCATCTGTTGCAGGGCAAAGTTGAAATCAGAAGTTAGCTAAAAGCACTTTCAGTACAGCCACATGAGTTAGAAGACAACTTCTGTAACAAGAAGCAAGCTGAACAAAGAATGCAATGGGTAACATTCTAACGTAACGTAAATCAGGGCAGATCCATTTATATCAAATTTGCCAGCTTACTTCCTGTGGCAGCTTGGTCTGGATACCAGAAAAACAAATTCCTTTCAATTCTGTTAGCTAACATAAACATTAGATTTCCTGGGCATAATTCTGGTTTTGAATACACCGGTTTAAATGGCACTGACTTCATCAGAGGTCCTAATTTTATATTTACATAGGCAGTTATGAAAACAACACTCACCATGGTTAAACCTTGACAGGTCGGCATGCATGTTTAGAAAAACTTAGAAAAATTTTCTTTACACATTAAATTTAGCATTGTTTATACATAAGTTATAGTTCCAAAACAATGGACTTTTTTACTGGTTGCAGAATCAAACATATTCAAAATGTTTAGTCTTCATTTATCAAATTTATGAAATTTTAAATGATGCTTTAATGCTATCACTGTGTTGTGTAAGGTATTTTTCATTAGACTTTTTAATAGGCTAGTGCACATAATCAACATTTGGATATAGATTCTTGTCACATTATGGAAACATATTTATAAAAATTTGGGAACTTTAATCAAGTTTCACAGGCCACATTTAAAGCTGTACTGCTTAAACTTAAAAAGCAAGTGGAAATGACTTCATTTCTGAGTCAAAGTACTGATTAAAAACTTTTAGGAACTGTGGGTGGTCAACGTCTTTGAAAATCAAACATTTATTTAAGCTGTCTGTGACTAACTTTAAACCTTGATGTTTGAAATGTTTTGTGGATTTGAGGGTTTTTTTGCTTGCTTTCTTGCTTTTTTATTATTATTTTTAACATATGTTGATATTTCTTATCCTTTCCTCCCAGGGAGGAGAAGATCACAGAAGAGGGGTGGATGTTTTTCTTTTTCCCACTGCATTGGGAAGATATTTGGCTGTAAAATTCATATACTTTTTTGGAAAACCGACTCAGGTCTTCTGGCATGTCCAAAAAAACATTCATTTCCAATGCTACAGCAATACTATTGGGCTAGCCTAAATAAACTGGTATTCAGTACTGGTTTTAGTACTGGAAACAGGCTTATCTCTACAATGTGGAGCAAGGTCTTATTTGTTCTGTTCCATCTTCTCACTCATTTGATCTTGTCTAGAAAATGGCAGAAACCATTTTCTACCAGCACATGGACTTTTCCATGGCTCAGGCAAGATAGCTGGTGGTCTTACCTCTACAACATGAAAACAATCATCATTGTGAAGTCAATCATCAGCGAAGTCACCTTCATTGCTGGCACTCTCTATTCAAAAATCAAGAACCAAAAGAGCACAGACATCAACATCTCACTCCTAGCATAAGTCTCATGGGATTAGTAATTATGCTGTTTGAAATAGCAAAATGAAGTGGGCATTCCTTTGAAAACCAGATTATGAAAGCAAAATAATGTTAACAAAAAAAACCCCCAATCAATTTACGCAAACTGATGAAGTACAAGGTGATTTCCAATGACTCTTTGGAAGGCTTCTATGCAAGCCATACTTCAGTAACCTGTCCTAGGGCTTGAGGCTCTATGCTGTGAAACAAGATGTCTGGAAGACAATTCTAGCCTTTACTCTGTCAGCTTAGCCTGTTAGCTCCATAAAAGATACTGAAAGACCAAAGGGAACCTTGTATTATATCTTAACAGGAAAATAAAACATGTCCTCTCGGCCTCAGGGCCAGACGACAGAATGGCAAGGCTCACTACTGTATAGTGAATTCTGTTTCCTAAAAATAGGATGCACGTCCATACTGCCATATCATATTACCTGGCCCATGCTATCGCTTAAGACATGTTCAGCCACAGGCCAAAACTGTGTCAGGGACTATGCTAACAATTAAACAGCGTGGACAATTGCATACTAGAACTAAAAATAACAACTTGATCCTATTTCTTTTACTAATGTAGACATAAACTAGAAACGCTGAAAATTACCTCCTGTGCCAGCAGATCTCAGGAATTTCTCATGCACTTTCAGGAGTTTAATCACCAATCACTGGAATGCCAAAGCTGTACAGCTCAGCCGTGGTTCATAGATATCTGAAACCAGACCACAGACAGTCCAATAGGACTGAGGGGCATCAGATCTTGAGAAGTCCTGAGTAAGCTGATACCCTGTATCCTATACTGTCAGGATCATTTTAGATTGCAGATTTCTGAAAGGAAATATTATGTTTATTTAAAAGTTATTTTTCTCTCTTTCCACATAAACACAATTTGACTTTTTATTTCAAAGCTGAACAGAAATCTTTGTTTTAACTTCCTGCTTCTGACTACCTTAACTTGAAGAAAATTGTCTGACATTCTGCAATACCACTTATAGGTACAGAAACCAGAAGAAAAATACTCCCTTTGATCAACTTTGTGCAGAATACTAAATAGATGATACATAGGACAGGAAACTAAAATGAAGACACATGCATTAGCAAAGTTGCAATTAGCAGTTGTTGCTATTTTTACTGAACTCTGAACCATTGGAATTCAGTATGGATTCTTAACATCAGGTAGAATTCTTTTCTTGTGAAGTTCAGAACGCAAATAACTTGTTACTCATAGCATCATGCCAGAGCAAGAGCAGCTATTTCCAAAAGTGGTTAGATTGTACTTCTAGTGTTTAGAACTAGAAATTACAAGTGGCAATATGCTTAATAAGCAACATGGAGTTAAGCAACTTATCACAGTGAACAGGGGAAGACTGAAGCAGTCACAGAGAAATGTGCTTAAAAGAGAATGCTGAGCAAAGTTTTTCAGTCTCTTTAGCAACATTCTAGACTATGCGAAAATGCAATTTCACCTCACCGCATTTCAGGATTGCAATTGGAAAATGAATCACTGATGGAGAGCCCTTTCCAATCCATTAATTTGGAAAGGGCACATGCATAGCTCCTGAGTGAAGTAGAACACAGTACTGAAATAAAAACTGAATGGCAGGCAGATCCAAATGAGAAGTGCTGGAGCAAATGCTGTTGAAGCTCAAGATCTGCAAAAAAGTACAGGAACACTAAGGACAAAAAGGTGTGAAGGGGGAGAACAGTCATGGAATCATGGTTCATGGCCAGTATTGAAACCAGGAGCTTCCTCAGTTTTGGGTCTACTGGGGAAGCTACTCTTTTGTCTAAAAAACACAGACACAATGAAATTGGAAAAAAATTAAATGAGGAAAAAATGCTAAAGCCTGACATTTATGGAAGTTTACTTAAACAACTACAAACACGTTATCACAGAAATTTAACTATCTAGAACATACCACGATAATCTTCAGTTTTCTAGCTGACACTCTTTGTGAGAACAGTGAAGACTTGAAACCTGTGCAACTTCATAATAAGACAGAAAATAACCCGTAGAGCAGATTTATTGTGTTGGGAGCTTCCTGACTTTATTGAGCATTACATTCTTCTCTGCTTGAGTTCTTGTCTAGATGGGAGTAGCATATAAAAAGGGTAACTGTTTTAGGACAAGAGTTATCCAGGACACAGACTGATGGTCACTGTGGAAGAGATTTAGCAGCTATGCTTTCTACTATCAGTATATAAAATATTTAGTTTGAGTGATGGGCAATGGTGGAGTCTTCCTCTTGAGCAAATTAAGGTTAATCAGGAAAGTGACTGGTTGAGATGTATGTGTTGGAAGGCTTGACTGCCACAAAAACTCACTGCAATTTATATGTTTCAAAATCAGATGTAGAAGCCAGAGAACATTCATTGGCAGTCAGCCCTATTCTAGACTACTAGTTCCTTTAATTTGATCCATGTCATTCATTATTTTAAGGCACAATCTGGTTGATATATTTCACACAGATCATTTGCGTATTACTGGCAATGCCAAAAGACCTAAGCTTGGTAAAATCTTTTCACAGTAAGAACAAAGTGAGGCTACAAGGCTCTGTGTCTTCCCACACCTCTGACATGAAAGGAGGAGAGGTTCTTCATTCGTCAGATGTGGCCTCTGTTCCACAGTCTGCTCAATCTGGACAGTGCTGTCAGGAGGGTTTCTCCCACCACTGCTGGGCATCCAGTCACATGATGTAACGAGCAAATACCCATGCCAAGAAAGGCTGCGACTGCAATGGTAAAGAAACAAACCCAAACATTGTAAAGGAGCTTCCCATGGCTTAAACCTTTGGAACTGTAACTCTAATAGTTTGTAGGAGTCTACTCCCTAAACTTGGGCATCTTTAAGATGTTCTTTGGTACACAGACTTAACTGGCAACAGAAGAAATTAAAATTCACTCAAACATTTGAGTTCCTCTGTACTGCAGTTCTCCTGATGAACATAATCATACAGGTTTCCTTAATGACACCTTGCCTTCTCTGACTACATCATTTCTGTGTATCTGCATCTGACTGTGAACTTCTTTTACAATGAAACACATTTGTCTTCTGTGTTGCCTCTGTGAACTTCCCATCACACCGATAGAAAATTTCCATCCATGGGATAAATGAGACAGGGTTAGCAGCAAGGAAACATTAAATCTTGGTGAATACTGTTTGGACGAATGTTTCTTTGAATAATTTATTGAATATCCTTTGGGATATGAGGGGTAGTAGTGTGTCTTCCCAATTTTTGTTGTAAGAGAGCGGTAGATAGTAATACATTAGACAATGAGGTATTTTTTAATCATCTGATAAGACCAGTTAGAAAGTCATCTAACAAAAAATGACTAGAAGTTATAAAGTAAGACTTAGTGATTATTTTCTTTTTCTTAAAAAAGAGGGCAGATGAAATATGACTGCAGTTATAAAAATATAAACTCCACATTCCAGAAGATGCTGATAAAAAAAAATGAAGACTTCTATATGCCATAAGCATCTCTGGCTTTTTCACTGAGAAGTGTCACAAAATGAGATGAGGAAATGTATTTATTTCTTTAGTCTATTTCTTACATTGTTTGAAATAAAATTGGGTTTTTTTATTTTTTTTTAACAAAGTCTGCGTACCTGATAGCTTATGGTTCAGCCACATGTGGCAGTTCAAACTAAGACTGTCCTGTTAGCCAAGAAAAGAGGCACTCAAGTTGCTGTGAAGTACAGGTGACTTGGTTTATTCAGCTAAAGCAACAAGGTCTCCAGAGTCTGTAAACAGGTGAAAAGCTCATAGCTCCTGACCTGAAAATTTGTCAGAGAAGGAACAGGCCTGGACATTGTAATCTAAGAAAAAATTTAGAATGTAAGGATTCAGTTTGTTGAAAAGGTTTGGTTATTCAAAAGGGAGCTGTTACAGAACCGTGTGATAAATGCACACATTCTGACATATAAATCCTTCAGTAACATTAAGAAAATGTCAAAGTAGCATGGCTTAATTTCTCTTACTAACACCTTGTTAGGTAGCAAGATGACTATATGCTAGTACCTTCACTAGACCAAATTTGACTATTAAAAGTTTTATTATTTTGCATATTATTTTTTCTTAGTGGACCACACATACACCCCTTGTTGTAAAAAATAAATTGCACATGGTAATTCTTTTGCTTACCTTTTTTTTTAATAACTGGTTTTGAAGTATTAACAGTAAAACTGCTTTTGGATTTCCAGGAAAACATACAATACACTCATTTCTTTAAAGAAAGAGAGTGCTAGGAACTGTGAGCCCTAATAATGCAAATTTAAACCCATTTTGCTCTCCCATTCTTTAAGAGACTACAGAAGGTGCCACTTCAAATGGAATCAGGAACTTGATGCCTATTCTTCCAATGCATATTACTTGCATATATAATTAAAGAAGTCACGTCAAAACTGCTTTTCAGAAATGCAGTGCTTTTTTTGAGGACCTATCAGACTTTGTAACATTACCTTTGCAAAACTTCATGGTTATGCATGAACAGAAAGACTATGAATCAACTTGATTTTGTACCCAAAGAAGAAAATGGGAATCCTAAGAGGAGTAGAGTATATCATAACAAGGATAGCTGTAGGGCAGTCTGAACCTCAAGGGGAATACCTCCAGGCATACTACTTATAGTCCTTCCCAGCACATGTTTAAGTCATTCTATCACCAGACTTGCATATAAAGTTGGATTTCTTTTCCCATAACGAATCCTCAGGAAACCTGGCGAAAACAGCAACGTTACCCCCACATCTTGAGCTAAAATTGCCACAGCTCTGGGAGAGATTTCTACAGTACTATCAAATCATAACTATAAAGGTCCACATTTTTGTAACTTTTATTACTTTACACCACAAATTAAATTCAAAGATAGAAAGGACAATAATCTCAGCACATATTTCAAGAGCTACTAAGTTGTTTTTAGGAAGATGGTCATACGGAAAATCCGAGAAACCAAGAATTGTGCCAAAGGCTCTGAAAGAAACCGAAGCAAACTGAAAACACTCAGCAACTTCTGATAGAGCCTAAATCAAAGCCTTATACAGCTAGTAAGTGTGGCAGGAGACTTTGCTAAAATTTGACCCAACTCGCCTTAGATTTAAAAGGGAACATTGCCTGCACAACTCTAATTATTAGTCCATCAGATTCCTAAATAGCCACCATTAGCAGTGAAAGTTTTCAGGCAGCCAGTTAAACTTGAACAGATAACGGAAGCATGAGACAGTTCAAGTAAGTGAAATGACACGTCTGCCTACGGGCACACATGAAAAAGGACAGAAGAATGAGATACTCCATTTTCTAAAAATGTAACAGATGAATACAACTGTTATAACAGTTTTTTTCCATAATGTATTCAGTATGTTATGAATCTGAAAAGAAGAACAGCTTATTTGATTTCAATGATCATTAGCTGGATTTCCACTTCAGAACAAACGGAGTGAGACCAATGCTGGAAGCATTCAAGAATGGGCATGGCATTGCCTTTCTAAGCTGAAGGCACTCATCTTTTGCTTTTCAAATAATGAGTGCTTTAACTTCTCCATGACACATCTGTAAAATCTTTGCTACCCTACCCACCTACTTAAACATTTTCAAAGCACTTCATCTCATTATTCAAGTCTGGAGCTGAACAGCCTCATTCTCCAAGCACTTTCTTGCCATATATGTAATCCCAGGCACTGCAACAGTGGAATTACTTGCGTGTAAAGGCACTCTTCAGTGTGAGATGAAGTGGTGGAGTAAGACCCTAACTTACAAAGCTTAATAATAAAAGCCAGGGATTTTGATTGCCTGTACACTATAATTAATTAGGTACAGCAAATTAAAGAGGAGAAAAGAAACAGTTTTAGTGGCACTATGTGCATTGTTTCACTTAACTGAGACTAGGAGTCTAATCATTTAACTCTGCTATGATCTCTTCATGCACTCTTTCATTGATAGATACAAATAAATCCATTACTTCAATAAATAAAAGTGAAATCAGTAATTAAAAACAATAACAGCAATTAAAATTAACTCTGGATCCAGCCAGGAAAGGCACTGTATCATTAAAGGATGTAGTGGTTGGATTCACAGAAAACAAAAAAAAAAAAAAAACAAAAACAAAGACAAAAACAAAAGCAAAAACAAATTCATTCTGTGATTTCTGTCTTGGAAAATAAATAGTACTTATGCAGTCACTTATCTTGAGAAGAAAGGATAAAGTAATAGCATTTTTGGTCTAAAGCCACCACTTTATCTCCCTCCCTCTTCTATTTCTTTTTCCCTCTCTTTTTTTTTTCGTTCTTGTTAAAGAAGTGTTTTCCAAGGCATGACCCTCTATAAGAAAACCAAAGACTCCCCCCTAAATTATCCTTTAAGAATAATAATTAGTTTCACTCTAATAGTCTGTGAAGTGTAAGTATTTTCTCCATCAGTGTAGTAATAGAGCACAGAGAGCTCAAAGTTCCCACATTTGCTTGCTAAATGATATTAACTGACACTGATGGAGGAACCACATGTATAACATAAGAAGGTAATTTTGTGCCCTCAGTGACAGAATCCATGGGTGCTTTGCCGAAACATCCACTTTATTGCCAGTAAAGTTTGCAAGTCTTGCATAGGGAAAAAGAGGGATGTTCTCTATATAAGAAAAATGTTCCTCCCTCCCATTTACCTAACTTGATTGCTAGCTTCCTTTCATGGTCTCAGCACTTTTTGCTCCCGAGTATGAAGAACGGATGCCAAAATCCCCTAACAAGAAACTGCTTCTCACTAGATTTCTTGCAAAGTTCAGCATACTAAAGAAGGTTTCACAAACCATTAACGGAGTCCAGAAGAACAGCTTCAAGGTAACAATCAGGTTCTGAAATCAAATCTCCATGCTTTAATTAGAGCCAGAGACTGTAGTGAAAACAGCAGAATCAGAATGCATTAGGAGAGCTTACGATTAAATCAATGGAAACAACTTTCAAAACAATGTAAATTAATAATTTTACTCCTTCCAAATCTGACACTATTTCTTTGCTAGTAGCTCTGATTTCTGGTTGATATTTTTCTTTTTATCTCTTCCCAAACCTTTTTTCTATGTCACTAAGTAATAATTCCCCTATCAAATCATGTTTCGTCATTTCACTTTTCACATCTCTTTCCC
>NW_010184335.1:78760-94692 GCF_000695765.1 Mesitornis unicolor
TTTTGCTGTAAAATATAGAAGTGATCCATTCACAGAAAATTTCAAATACAAACGAAACACAAAAAATAAAGTCAGAAAGTAAGAGCATATTGGTGAAGGTTTTATGGAGATTTTTAGCTAGATGACATCTCTTGCTTCAACATGCACTGCGAGGGAAAGCTATGCTCGTCTCCTGAACAGCAATCAGATCAAAAAACATTTGCTGCAGGAAGTTGAAGTTACCTTTTGACCTTCATTCTGTTCTGTGAGCTTCACTCTCTTATATGAGAAACACAATTTGTTTTCACTAGTCAAAAGCTGCTTTATAGTTATGTTGAACTTTCCAAAAGGGATTCGATGTAAGCATGAACACTGTGTTTTCCCAGGCCACTCCAAGACTAGAATGGGAAGAACAAGGAAGCCAGAAGTCAAAGTTCTTATATAAAAATGACATTACTTCCACATGTAGCTATCCTTTATTTTAAACCACAAGTCTATCTGTGACAGACCTAAGTGTAGAAGAGGCCTTGGAGTTCAGCTTTTGTGTTGCAGTGCTTTGCTATATGCCTTTGTAACTGAAACTGCCTCATGGACATGAATCCTGTTATCCCTTGGTTCATCTTGCTAAAGGTATTTAATCTTTAAAAAAAGTCTCCCCAAAAAACATTAGATACGCAGCCACACATACTCTGCATAAGACTACACAAAGGATTACATTAGGCTCAGCCACTTTTCCCAATCTTTCTGTGCTCAATTACCCATTATAATTATTTGTGCTTTATCTGAAGCACTGCACAGTACCGTTAAGAGGAATACTTTTCACTCTTTCTGAAGGAACAGGTCACTTTCAGCCCCAGTTCACATTGAGCTTCTAGCCATAAAGACAAGATATTACATAGCAGTAAATCTGCTATATCATCTTGATCCAAAAAAATTCTATTATGTGCTAGAATTGCCTACACATTTTAATCTCTATAGAACAGAACTGGACAAAATAGTCAGAGTCCATTTCTGATTGAATGTGGAAAAGCTAAAATAAGAAACATGACAATTAAATAATTAGAATATACTTCTAGTAAAGACACATATTACTTTGCTATCTGATAAATATAAAAATACCTAAATATTTTAATTGGAGCCAAAAATTCTCATTAATAGTTGAAGCGCTTTTTAAGTAGAATTTTTGTTTGTTTCTTTCTTTTTGGAAGGGAAAAGCAGAGCAAGTCTGATTGTCCAGGCATTTATATTATTATTTCCTTTTAGCATTTTTGAAACTAATTGTTGTAGCTCATTATAATGGTTATTTTCTTAGTTTTTCATAAAGCTGTCTAGAAATACAGTGTTTTCACTCAGGCTGGAAGATTTGCAAATACTCCTGAAAATTTCTAGGAGTCTTTCAAGGCCAACATAGCCCAGGAAAAAGCTGGTGTGAAAGGTTCCAAGGACTATGCTCATAGAAAATAATTCAAGACAGTGCAGTGTACTACTGAGCAAATCAGGCAATGAAAGGTGAGAAGTTCTTAGCATCAGATAAAACTTATACAAAGCATTCATGCCAAACATGAGTTTGATCAGGTTTTTGTACTGTACCAATGCAGATGTCCACTGACTATCCATTTGTACCGTGTCTCTTCAGAAGTTTAAACTGCTTCCCCAGTCTATATTTGCTCAAAAAAATAAAGATACAGAAATCACAGAAATACAGAAATTGACTGTGATTCCCCAAACAAGACACCGTCATCCTATACTGACCAACAGAATTACCACTTTTAGCAAATTTGCTGTCTTCAACGCTACATCCTGCTTCACTTGTAATTTTCTTAAATGTTAGTAAAGAACATGAATATTTGTAACCACACACACACAAAAAATATATTATTTCAAGGATCCTTCCTCAGTGTACTGTAACTTTTAATGTAAAAGCTGTTAACAATATATTCCCATATGCAGCCATAAAAACTACATGGAGAAACAGTTGTAAGACTTAAAGGTCAGCTCTCACTCAGGAACTATCTATAACAGTAAATTCAATAAAAACACAAAATTGATAAAGACAACACACAAGACAAGTGAGAAGCACAAGCAAGAATAGCAATATTCCTGTGACAGAAGGTAGCAATACCTGATGGTATCTCCAAAACTCATATCTGAACAGGGAAACCCACCAGGGAAACCCACCAGGGAACAGCTACCAAACTGCATTATCTTTTGCAATAACACTGGAGAATTAAACTCATCTGTGAAAGTCATTAATGCATTTAGGTGCTGCTATAAAGATAACATATAGCCACGTATGCGCTGCGAAAATGAGCATTTTTTTTTTTCTAAATAGAACTTCCCCGCAGTCTCACAAGCGATATTGAAAGCTCTTGTCTGATTGGGTCAGGCAAATTCAATAGCTAATTTAGCAAAATGCAATAGTTTCTTCTTTCTAACAGATGTCTGTCACACATTGCTATATAAACGGTCACTGAATGCATTTGACGCCATGACACAAATGGAACAACTTTTTCAAACACCACTGTGAAGCAGAGGGTTGACAAGGAGGGAGTTTAAAACAAGACTAAGGCTATTTCTCTAAAGAATGTTTCATTTTCCAAGATCCCAAAAGCCCCAGATTTGGACAGAAAGGGTGCAGATCAACTGACTCATAATTCAACAAGCAGGAGATGGAATGGATATTAATGAATACCAAATATGTGTTATCTCTTTCAATAAATGTGAACACAAAGCTTGTCCTTGATCATGCAAGTGTATTCTGTGCAGACAGTTGAAATCTTTCAAGTCCTTTAAACTGTATGTTTTTTCTACGTACAATTAGAGAGCACATCACTAGAATTGCACTTTCATTCATTATTTTTCAAAGATTCTAGATGTAGGATTTTTATCAGAAATTCTAGCATCTGGCAAAAATGCAGAGGACAAACAATAGCTTAAGCTGTATATCAGGGTTAAGTAGTAAAGAATAAACATTCGGATTGTCTACGCCCCAAGGAATATTTCAGACAACAAAAGATGGTAAGCTATAGAAGCTGGAAGCACATTTCTGTACAGGAAACAAGAGTAGAGTGTGAATCTTTACAAGTTCAACATGTAGAAATAGCTCAACAGAAGTTAACACAGGTGCTGGAGAAAACATCTAACACTGAGGTTTCTGTGCATATTGGAAGAGGTTGCTGATGCTTCAGACAATCAGGTCAAAGAGATGAAAAATAAATCAGCAAACCTTTTCTAACCGACTTGTGACATAAAGTCGTCTTCTTCCCAAATATATCCTTGGAGGCCACTTAAACTATTTAGTGAGTAATTCACAGGATCTCTGCCTATAGCAAATACACTCCTTGCTGAAATGGCTTGCTGCCTGTTGCTCACCAGGTGCACTTAGTCCTACGATTCCGCATGAATATACATCATACAAAGCTTTGTTTTCAAGGCTTATCTTAGTGGAAAAAGAATCCAAGTATGCTCCTATATTTCCTGGTTGGTGTTCCATTTTTTCACCAAAGAGTGAATAACAAAACCAATCTGAAGAGTTACTTTAGCTCCCTTGAGAACTCATCTAATTCCCTTGAACTGGATGGAAAGGGCATGATCAAAGTGAAAATGCACGCTGAGAGACTTGCTGAAATTATCCTCCAAGTAAAATAGGGAGGACAGAACCAATGGGCTAAACTGTTTTAAGTACAGTGTGAAATAAACTTTCTACTCTCAAAGTTTAAAATATGCTGAGTGCAGAACAGAGGGAAAGCAAATTGTCTAATTCACTAGCTATACACAAAAGTTGGAAAAGAACTTATAAGTGGATTATCTCAACAGCTAAGTCCTTAGAAATTAATTTAGTATCTCCTATGACTCTGCCTTTCCACAGTATGGTAAAGGATGCATTTGTTTATTTGTTACTTTTTAAAGTACTTCGAATTCTTCAAAGACTTTAATGTTTAATATATATTTGTACCACTTTTTAAAGTACGCTTTACTGACACAGATCAGAAAAAACAGAATACGAGACCAGACAAACAGGGAGATCTCTGATTGCAGGTGTATCCTTCAGCACTGTGAATCAAAGCTAAATGTCCCTGATTTACATGCTTGCACTTAGGCAATGACTGATTAACTCTATTTAGAAAAACTTGAATGAGCAAAATAACACCACTTACAGAGACAATACCAACTTTGATTACATACAATCTGAACATGGTACGGACATACATTTTATTTACATCATTGTGTAGAAGAGTCTGCATGTTCCTGTATGATGCTAATTTTGAACAACATGAGAATGTCCATATCCTAAAGAAATAAAGTGGGATTTATGTACTGAAGCTGATAGATTTCGCAGTAACAATAAATAGTAACACTACTACTACATGATATTCTGATACACGTTACAATGCCTTGCTTTTGATTCTTCCCCCTCCCGCCCTCTTTTTTCTGTTATTTGGACAGGATTTGTGTCTTCGTAATTGTTGTGTAACACTAGCTCCTGATTCTGATTGGGCCCCCAGTGCCATCAAACATTGCTCTGATTGTTGTTCTGAATATTAAGGTTAAAATAATGACTGCATTGGTAGGAATGCAAGAGGAGTTACAAGTTATCAAGAAGTCTTTGGAAAATTATAATAAGCAATAGAGGTAATGGAAACTCTGAAAAGAAATGAGAGAAAACTAATAACATAGCTACCAGTTATGAGAGCCCAACTATTAGGAATATGAGGCAACTGGTTAAGAGGTGCACAAATTTGTACCCAGGTCTCTCTGAGAGATACATTTTGGGAACTGGTGATTATCGTAGCCCCCTGTGGGGAAAACGACTGGTAGCGCATTTAAATCACAGGCTACTTCAGATATGTATAAGAATGGCACAGGAAAATGCAACTCTGGGACAAGTCTTTATTTACTCAGCTAAGCCAAAATTTTTGAAAATACACAAATCTAGATCCAAATACATGCCAGAAAATGAATATGTATACTAGAATTATGTAACTATATCAACAGAATGGTTTTCATTCACATCAACATTCATGTTCACGTTGGCTCCCAGACTGGCTCACAAATTTGGATTGAAAACAAAACCACCCAATGTCTTTAAAAAGAACTTACAAAAAATTTGCAAATGCAATTATTATAATTTTTCCGATAACACTATGTCGACTATTTAGAAATATTTCCACAGAAGCATTAAGTTCCAGAATTTTCCAGGTCTTTGTGACCATCGTAACTCTCTAAAAGTCGTGGAAACAATGCTTAACACATTGTTGCTGTTCAGTGACTCAAATGGAAATTTATTTCGTTACAAAACACTAACAGATTGTCAAATCCTTATAGTCTTATTTTCAGCTTTAACTTGTGCTTGAGTGCTATTTACCATGTAAATATTTATTTTCAGCGTGGCAATCATCATTATCATAGCCTTAATTCTATGTCCATATTTTTCAGGACAAGAAACAAAAGGAAATAATCTCAGTTTTGTAGACCAATTAAAGCAGCTGGTTTAACAATGAGTGCTTTTGCTAAAAATATGTACATTTACATGTACATAGACCACTCCACATTGACAGTAAATCTACATCATTTTCAAGATGCCGCATGTATTGCCATGAACTATATCTTAATAACTTAAAGATCCTGACCATTATAACTGCCTCTTTCAAAAAATTGTAGACTAATTGAAGTGATCCACAGGAAACAGCCATAGAACATAAATTTCATGTGAGAAATTAATGGGAATCTAGGAAGCAGCTATTTCACACACAGAGCAGTTGTTTCATAGCTATTTAATGAGCAAGGTTCAGGTCAGGACAGCATCCTTCAGTTAATAGAAAAGGGAAATATAGCCTTACAGCCTAATACAGCAGCTTGCTGGAAATTATCAAAATATAAAATTTTCATGTAGCAAGGCTCACCTTTTCATTCACCATTTCAGATTTTTTTTCATCACTAAGATGGTCAAAGTATAGCAATTTCAAAATTTTATGTTCAATGGGACATTCCAAAAGAATATTCAGAAATATTTCAACTTTGCTGATAAACAGTAAGCACTTCTGAACATTTGAAAAATATCTTGTTTTAATACAGTGTTTCAACATGCTTTATTACATGCACCATCAAAATTCCTGTATCTTTTATTATCACAATGTAGTACCTAAAAAGAACAATTTAGTGGCTTGCTCTTTTTATTTTTCTGTGTATACCATCTGCTCAACTATATTTTGCTTATTATAGCTAAAATCAATTGATTCCTGTACACAGCACTGAGGAAAATTTGAATGGTATTACACTTAGAACCTCAGGGAACCTAGTAATGCATGTACTATAACACATCAGTGTCTCCAGTACCCTACCTCCAACAGTAGAAGCTTAAGAGAAAAGAGTAAGGACATGCAAACTTTCCTGCTATAATGTCCTAGCCTTCAGCAATTCACATCTCGAGGATTTCCTGAGTTAGAAGTAATGTCAATGTGCTCAACAGTTCTTCATGGATTTTTTTCATCCATGAATTTGACTGAACACACTTTGAATAAAGGTATTTTTTTTTATAGTCAGGAGTGGCCCACGGTGAAGAGTTCCATACACCATTGTGTGTGTGTGTGTGTAGGAAGGTATCTTCTGTCATTTGTTTTGAGCATGGACCATAAAAGAGAAAAGATGCCCAACTCCTATTCTCATAAGATGACATGCTAAAATGGAACATGCTAAATGAAGTTTTGTCAGAGCAACTCAATGGCAAATTTTTCATTCGGTGATTTTTATTGGTTTTCAGGTTACTTGATCTGCAGTGGAATATTATGTTTCCATTCTTTACCTGTTTTAAACTTGAAAATTCTTGGTAACCAACAGTAATTTTCATTGGACAAGCAGCACAATTATAAATTCCCAGCCCTCTCTACCAGCAGCAAAACATTCCAAATTCTGCACACTAGATCAGGTGCACTAAAATGGTCATATATGAGCTATAGTGATTTTTTCAGGACAGACCTTATAGGTTTCTCCTCCTATCAACCCTAGTAGGACCAAACGCCACTCCACGTTCCCTGGAAAGTCCAAAATGTTTTAAATATGTTTCTTATGGCCATTTGGCCTCTGTTCAAAGCCTTTGAGAAAACTAGTAACAGACAACCCCTAAATCTGTATCTCCTTTATGATGGATATAAAAGACTAATCCCCTAGATTTCTTACTGTCCAGGCAAAGTTAAATCATAAGGACGAAGCAGCTAACTAGTAACAGAAGCAAGCAAGCCTTGCTTCCTTGGTACAACCCCCACATTAGAGGTCAGTCATTCTCATACTGCTGCCTCAGCCCAAAGCTTCCTTCCCCTCTCAGAGTCCTCCAAACCACCTACAGATGAACATCTCTAGAGAAAAAACATACCCGTTTCTCTTTACAGTGGACAAGATTTGATTACACTTTGTCAGATACTGAGCAGGTTGTGATTGGTGCATTTTTCATCTCCATACGTACTTGTTAAACTTATTTCCAGGAATGAAAACAATCAACAACAAGGATTCAACTAATGTAAAAATAGCTTTTGACATGTTTAGCAATAGATTTTGAAACAATGACATTGCACTCATGGCCTCTTGCAGTAAGGTTAAGTTCCCCAGTGATTCAGTTTCAAGCTTTCTGTCCTGAAAGTTAAAGCCCTTCACTTATCTTTTTTACAAGTACAATTCCACACAAAAATTATATCTTGCCAGACTAAGGACACTGCCAGCCAGTATGAGAAGTCCGTGCATGTCATATAACGTAATTATGAAATAAAACCTTTCAAGAAGCATTTCCTTCCAGTTCCGATCACTGTGATGCGAGCTTGTAACTGTAAGAACGAGGTTTAGTTCTCCACTTTCAAGCTAATTCTGGCTCACATGGTTTTTGTGACCTTCTATTTAGACATTTTGGATATGTACTGCACAACGCAAAGCCATGTGATGAAACTGTATTTATGTCAGCTACACTAAGGATCTATCTCAGCTAATTAGGCTACCTGCAAAGGTAAATTAGCTCAATACCTTGTTAACAAAACAAGCCTGCTTCCACTACCAAGGTAGCTTGCTTCATGCTACAGCTGATACCTAATCCGAACTGTACCATCCTTTGTATGCTACTCCTGGTTTACTTCTACCCCTTTTTATGGTTATACATTGCCTGAGATTATCTGAATATTCATTAATAATTATCTCGTCAATCTAAGTTTTTTTTTTTAAAATGTCTACATCATCGGGTCTTTTGGACTAGTTTATTAATGTTAAAAGAAATCCAACACCCACCCCTCTTCCTAATCCAGCCTTCTAACCTAAGAATTTGGCAAAGTTATTTATCTGAATTTGTCCTTCAGAGATAGCTTTCATTTCTTCATGAACTCAGATGAGGTCACAATCATAAGCTGTTACAAACCATGCTATTCTCTTCCAATTTTCAGTCCAGTCAGTATGACTTCTTTAATCCTCCTAAAGGCACTTCCCAAAAGCCTTTAGTGACAGTTTTCATAACAAAGTATTAGCACCTAATTTTATAGTTGCTGGATAGTAACACAGAGCTCAGTTTCTCTGAGTGAAAATAATTGTTTTAAATTTACTGGGTTAAGTTTTTTCTAACAACAAGATATTTTCTCCTTTCATTTAAGTACAGGAGTAAAATAAAAATTATAACAGCATTAATAAAACGTGTCTGGGTTCCAAAATACTCACTAAGCACAATACAACATTGATGTCTAACATGAAAACTGAAAACAACTGTAAGAAGAAATAAAAACACAACATAGAAATGAGTAGTTTACTGCCTTGCACATCAAAGCCTCTGTCTGATGGCCTTCAGGGTGACATAGTCCAATGTGCACTGCTCAACTGGCCTGCCATTAGCCACCAGTAAAATGATGAAAGCTCAGTGCAGCGTTCAGGCCAAGGAAAAGCTCCTTTTCCAGTATCACACTTAAGTCACCGTAGAACTGACCTTGAACAACTGATGACTCCTTTATCTGTTATTCACCATGCTTTCTATACTTGGTTCTAGAAAATGGTTTTCAGTACTTTCCAGACTCTTTCTCATATAGAGAAAAGCATTGCATTCCATTTCCCACAGCCTAATTTAAAGTGAGGAAAGCTAAAGTGTCACAGTAAAATAGTAACTGACCTTGTTTACCCAAGATCGTATTTTGATTCAGTATTAAAGTACCCCATAAATAAGCTCTGTCCTCCACAGTCTAAGACAAGTATATATCTCAGTACTGGCTAAAACCAGAATAATAAACACTCTGTACTCAAAGAACATTCATATGCTCAAGTGAAATATATATGTACATATTATTTTAGACTTTTAGACCAAACTCAGCAAGGCAGAGATTTCTCTATAGCTTTCTACCATTTCACTGTTGACTATAAGCTAAGCTACTGTATTTAATAGCTCAATATCCTCTTCCTTTAGGTAAACGTGCAGGGTACTCTACTCTTGATTTATGCATTAGTATTAAAACCAATCTAATTTAGCATGCTGCAAAAAGAGAGGATGTACAGGCCCTTTAAAGGGTAGCAGCTGAAAGGTCATCAACAAAAAAGAAACAATTGCATCTTTCTCACAGTTGCTCTTTTTATGTTTGAAGGAAGAACCTAGAAGTTACTGGTTTCTTAGTGTGTTTTCCCAGTATTGTCACCCTTAATTCTAAGAACTGATTGAATAAATCTGTTTGGTTAAACAGTGACTATTTGAGGAAACAGGAACATTCTCTTAAACTATAAAAAATTAGATATTATATAAAAATTTAAATGCAGTATTTCACACTAGCAGTCACTTCTGCCATTCAGTCTCATTGTTTTCAGTATAAATGGTACAACCTGAACTGCAAAAAGTAGGATTTTTATAGACTATGTAATGGCAGAAAACAGATTTCTGTGTCTATAAACTCTTCATCTTCTTTTTGTTAGGACTTTCATCAGAAAGCTGAAACAGTAGCACAGAAGAACAGAATCAAGTTCACAGAAGTAGAAAAGAAACACATTGTAATGTCCAGTGGATGTTATTTGCTGGCTCATTCGCCAGAATGTGTAACTCATCTTTTAAACATGATAAACTATGACAAATACCATGCTCTACTCACTCTGTTTCCTCCTTTCAAAGTTGAGTTCAGCTATCTTAAAGATGATTTGTCTCCCTGTGATCCATCTAGCAATTATTTTCTTTTGTATTGTTTTTCCTATTAATCCCTAGTATTGAAAACTCAAGGACTACATGGAGGATGTTCTTCAATGGAGCATCAATGGCCTATGAAGCTTTCTTCCTCACGACAAGCTTGGGATGAGTTGGGGAGTAAGCAGCAGCCACAAACTTGTTTGTCTAAACATATTTCTAGGCCACACTATTGGATTCCCCTTGTTTCTTTAAGTACCAATCTTTTTGTACAGTATGCTGAATATGCCAGATTATCCAGGTGCTGAGGTCATGTCTTCCCTCTAAGAAGATTCTTTAAATGTCAGCCATCAGATGAGTCCTATTTAACTATTTCTCTAGCCTCAGAAGAATATCTGTTCCTAAATATTAGCACTTTCAATTTTCAGCCAGATTATGGATCTTATTACTTTCTTCTAGAAGGTAAAACAGGAGATGATGACAACAAGAAGACTCCCCCCCCCCATCTCTATACATTTCAGTGTTACCATAATAAACATAAGCTTGTATAAGACTAGTTACTATAGTAGCATTGTTGTTCTTCAATGAGGAATATGTAAGCTCCAGGATGAGATAAACATGCTAAATAAGACTTTTCTCTTTCTCCTCAATATTTCTCCTCTATCTTCCCTAGATTCAAAACAACAACTCTGCTATCGCCAACAGGAATAGTCAAGTCACTCGTGCATAAGAAAAAATTCCACTCGTCTATATGCTTACACAAAAAGAATATTGGTAAAAATAAGATCTCAGGGGTTTTTTGTTTATGGTTTAGGGCTGATATTTATGTGAAAGAAATAAAATAAAATATTAGGCCGCAGTGTTGGTAGATATACATGTGGCAGCAGTGCACATTCTATAGATTACAGAGTTACACAGATCTGGGGTTTATCTTTTTCTACCTCAACACAGCTCCTTTCTCTAGCCTTCAGATGCCCTACAGAGCTTTTACCAGCAGATACAACTCATAAACTTGTATTTTCAAGAGTATTCTCAGATTCTGCATTTCTGAGATTGGTTACTTCATTGTGAAGTTTCCATATTTTCTACAACCTTAGCCCTTTTTTGTATCTGCTTTTCATTCACTACTAACTGATAATGTATCCTGTTGAATGCATCAAATAATGTTAGATTCTCAACTTGGGAAATGCAGTTCCAGTCCCAAATGACAACATACCATCAGCATATTAGCTAGAAAACCACCTTGTCAGCAAGGAAAACATCACATTTTTAATACAGCACTAATCCTCAGCTAAGTCAATAACCTGAGTTTAAAAAATTCAGCAAGAGCCACAGGATAGCCACCAGCTTCTATCTTCTTCTCCTCTGCCCCTGTTAGCCACTGCAAAAGTCCTCACAGCCTGGATTTCAGCACATGGTACATTGAATACACTTGTGATGAATTCCTGTAAATGCCCAGTTTTTTATGCACCAGTATTCGCAAATACTCCTGCTTCCAAGAAAACCAAATTTATAACGTGAGGGGAGGCTGCATACTTCTGGCACATGCAGTCGTGCAGATGTTATTCCTTAAGGAAGACTATCTTGATTGCCTTCGTGAATAATGGCTATGAGATGGCAAGGAGCCAACACTTCTCTCATAGCAGAAGGTATAAAACCACTCTCCTACTGAAAGAAGGCCCCCAGTAGGATAATATATTATTACGCATGATTCAAATTACAGGATCTGCAGCAGGGGAGCTAGTGGCTGAATCAGGACAGCCGCACACAGAATACTGATGATGGGATGATGGAATGCATCATGCATTGAAAGAGCTATGGTTTAGTGTTTAAACCCTCTGCATTTTCAGAGTGACTAGAAGGATCAATATATAACTGAAGCTCCATAAACAAATTGTACATTACTGTGTGTGGGGAGGGAGGATGTTATCATGTTGTAACAAAAATTCTATTTAAGAATACTTATTTAAATAAAATTTTGCTTTACCAAAGACTGTTGACTTCTTGAAGCCCACTAGCAATAGATATAGCTTTAATTTAATAACACAATATTGAATTTGCCTCATATCTGATTCTGTTTCAGCTATTAGAATACTGAAGAGCAAAACCTTGCCTCATTAGATTATGCGGTCTGAAATCTCTGCATTCCACAGTATTCTGGGCTGGTTTTAAATTGTTCACACAACAAATTACTTTACCCACAAAGAACTAAATCCAAATGTTCAACACAATGTTGGCTTGCCCAAATGTTTTCCATTTATAATTGAACACATCTCAAGAAAATCTGCATTTTTATTATAAGAAAAAAAAAAAGAAAAGAAAAAAAAACACAGCAAACCTATTCCTTAATATGAAAAGCTGGCTAGAGAATAGTTTTTCAAGCTAAGATGTAATCTTTTCTGTGTAGATTAAGCATATCTTAAGTAAAAAGATAAATAGCTAAACAAAAATTCTATATTTCGCTTTGCTGCAACATACCCTGAAGCAGTATGCAAGCTCTCCCTTGACTTCCTTTCATACTGGCTCTTGTATTCAGTTATTCTGGTAAATGGATGCAAATCAGGTGCATTGTGTTGAGGTGGAAGGAAGGGGGTGAAATTTGTTCAGAAATGATCTCAGTTCTATTCATTAATAAAACGACATCTTGGCTGAAAGTGGTGAAGAATGAAATATAACAGTACTGAACTTCACTCAATTGTAACAGATGCGTGTAAGAACCTTTAGAGAAAGCCATATATGTAAAATGGCCACAGCGAAATGATTTCTGCAGCATTAGAATAAGTACTTAGACCGTGATGGCAGCTAAAGATGCAAACTCGATGCTGCAGCAACACCCTTTTTACCTTCCAAGATGGTTAAAGGTAATCTTAGACTATAATTGGAGGAAGCAGTACCAAATTAGGTAAGGACTACAAAGAGACAAACATACATGAAAGAAAAATATATGCACAATATTAACAATAAAATACTCTTTTAAAGATTTTATGGGGCCAACAGAAAAAAAGAAATGGAACAATGCCCATGGTTACCTGCAGAGACAGCACACAGTTAAAAAAAAAAAAATCAGGAAAAATGTAGCCACCGTTTTGCATAGCGATTCAAATTATGCTGGCAGAATAATTAATGGAGGACCTAATCTCTGTGAGGAAAAAAAAAAAGAAAAGAAAAGAAAAAAGGATACGTTAAACAAAGTTCATTACTGCATGATGTAAATGAGTTTCTCACCAGTGATGTCACTGATTGGCTGGCATGTAGAGCTGGTTTCGAACAGTGCAGCATGGCCGGATTGGCTGCTAGCTCTTCTGGTTACTGCCTGCTTGGGCAGCGGTCGAACCAGACACTTTCTGTCTCTCTTGTTGTCGTTTGAAGCAAATCTTGTTCAGCCCAGCTGTGTCTCCATAGTAGTGGCACCCTAAGAGAGTCTCCCTCCTGCTTCCCACAGCTCATCTGTAAGGCGGTCGCTGCTGTGAAATACCAGCCTTTGGCACGGAGCCCAGACTGCGTTGTTAGATCCGTCTATAATACAGAAAAGAATTTTTTTAAAGCAGTTCTTTCACCGAATTACATCCTAAGAAGGATTAATAAGCACTAAATTGCAACTGATTTGTGGACTTTTAAATTATGTAGCTAGCACGCTTTCTGAAATAAAACATTATCTGACCTGCAATAGCACAGCATCATTGTTTTAAAAAAAAATAAAAATGAAAGAAATGAAGAAAGAGAAGCAACAACTCTTCTTCGTTTACCTTGATTACAAAAAAAATTTCTTCGATTTTTTTTCCACCTAGAACAGTAACTGATATCTTGGTGCTACACAAGAATATTTTAAACTATCTCCAATTTTCTATTTATATCCGAGTCATTATTTTCAGGTTAAGACAAGGGATCTTAATTAGCATTCTCTTTAACTATGCAAACTGAGACAGGGCATGAAAGAAAAATGCTGTATGGAAGAGACAGAGAGAGAGAGACACGGAGGAAGGAAAAAAAAAAATCTGTGCAGCTTTTACAGTTCAGCTGTCTGACCCCCTGCAAAAAGAATGCAGTCATATCAACTTTGCCAGACAATGGAGTACCTACAGGCTTTCCTCTAGACAAGTCCTTTATAACCAGTCAGTATTATGTGCTGCAGACAGTGGCCAATCGCTAAGCTGCTTTCTACAGCAGTGACACAATAGGTGCACTGGCCACACTGTCCTCCTAGCCTCTGACAGTGGTGCAGGTTCATTTTTTGTGCACTGGAATATGCATATGTCTTTAATGTTCCCACTATATGAAAAAAAAATATCAGCCTAAGCTGGCTTTGTTTTGCTATAATTACATCAGCCTAATTACTGCAGCCGAGCCACAGTGCCACTGCTCAGAGCGGCGCATAGGCATGCACGTCATATAAATATGCATGAGCACGCCTGCTTATTTAAATACAAAAATGCATCAATTGCTGGTGGTACCTTTCTGGTTTTGTTTTCTGCAGGTCCTCCCTCCCCCCTCCAGCACCCATTCCTGATAAACCAAATGAGTTAAGGACGCCTAGCAAATACGGTCACCATTTTCTCCCTTCATTTATCCCAACTTTTATTCGTTCCGTTCTAATTGCAAGCATTCAGTAGGAACTAAAAACAAAAAAAATCCCAAATGTAAATGCGTCGCGGTTAGTGAAGGGAAGGGTATTGCAGACCTAGGGCATTTTTCTCCCTTGTCACTAACCATCAGAGTAAGCGCCTGTAAATGAATCTGCACGCACTCCATCACAGCCACACATCAGATGCCCAGCTCTTATTAACAGCCCGACGGTCCCCCAGCATGTGCACGCACCCAGCTTGCGTGGTGGGGTATTCTGTAATTACAGCATCTCTTGTAGCAGTACCTGGATCCACTCGTACAGTCAAAAGATTAAATCATCACTATTCACGTCTTAGACAGACATAATTGGGCACATTCTATAGTGGGAATCGCCATGCTAATTTTTCCGATTTTATACATGGGATTTACATATTCATGAAGAGAATAGCTGTTATGACCGCCGACAGAGCAACATGAAAAGAAAAGACACCATTCTGCAGCACACAGAGTACACAAAACCTAGGGGGAAAAGATGCAGCATATGGCGACAAGGAGAAGAAGTTGTTTGGCTCTTGAGGGTTATTTTATTCCCTATTTATAAATTCTGGGTAGACGGTTTACAAAAATGAGTAAGTATTCTGAACATGAAGGGAAAGTAAATCTGTATTATTACTAATCATCCACTGGTAGCTGAAATAAAATCATTTTCCAGTTGGTGCCCAATGTTCCGAAAGTTTTGCCTTTGCATTCGAGACCATTTTTAGTTTACGGATGCTTAGGACACATTCATCCCAGAATGCACAAAACCACTAAAGAATCAGAGAAGAATAGAAATTCCATCTGATATTTAAAAATCTTGATTTCATGTTCCAATGCTTGCTCTGAATTAGGGAACTATACCTTTCCCAGGAAAGCTGGGGTATTTCATTATCATAGGTGATTTTTTTCCCAGCTTATTAGAACTGCATGTTTTCCAAACCTGATAAAATATATTCTCTGAGAGACTAACAGTTTATATTGTTTTTTAAAGAAAAAAAGAAAAATCACCAGAGGAAAGATAATTCAGTCAGTATCATAAACACAGTTTGCATTGATTTTTACAACAACTTCAGGTAAATGAAAAAAAAAAAGACATTATGCTTACTGTAACCTTGTCCCTTTTACGCATTTAGTATAATTTTTTTAAAATGTCTGTTTATCTCTCTGGTAGCTGCCACTCAAAAGAGCCCAGATTTCCTTATAACAGCCAGATAACATTACCTACAGATGTGTG
>NW_010184335.1:94707-116456 GCF_000695765.1 Mesitornis unicolor
ACACTCTCCTACATTTCATAAACGTAATACTGCAGATAACAAGGTGAAAATATTTAATTTTCCAGTGGGAAGGGAAAAATTTTAATGTTTAGCCATATGTTTGACAGGCCGTGTTGTCTATCAGTTTTCACAAAACACTGTATTCAATACTACCACAAAAGAACAAAAAAAAGCTTTTTTTTAACATCTGTATACTATACATTTATTTGAATCACAGTCCTTCAATGCAGTCGACCCTTTTGTAATGAGAGAAATTATATTCTATATTATATTATACAAACAAAAAGGTGTTACGGTTTTTTAATATGATATAATTATAAATTAAACTAACCATATTGAATGTATATTTTAAAAAATTCACAAGAAATTCCTTTTGGTTCTCTAAAGTGGTTTTTTTGCAAAAGCAAACTAAAAATTAAAATAAAAACCCCATCAATATTACATAAAGCCTATTTCTTCAACCAGACCACTGTTATTGTCTCTGTGAAAATAATAAGCTGCCAAATAATTTCTTTGCATTTGTCTCTACCTAAAATTCAAACTCCAGTGACTCCAAATCTGTGAGCTAATTATTAATTTTTTCCTTTAGCTTAAACATCTGGGTTATGACATCATAGAGCACAAAAATAAGCTTCATTGCTAAAAGGGAAGCCTCTAGAGAGCAGAATGGTGATATAATTTTTAAGGTATGAACCTTTCAAAAACCTTAATGTGGCCTCAATTCAGGAACCCCACTCCATAAGGTCAAGCACATTAGTGCTAATTTGAAGCTTTTGTTAGAGGACAGCATCTGAAAACGTCATATATTCATGGAAGAATTTGAGGCAGTGTTCTGCTTAAAGAAAATATGTAATTTTCTGTTCTGTGCTTACTGAGAGAGAAAGATAATGTTTCTTGTTTGTAGCAATGAACCTGACAAATTTCAAGCACTGTATTGAAGTAAATGAAATCACATACCTCTAAATATGGGCAGATTTTTGTATTCTTTTATAATCTACTGTAGCGCATTTTTAAATTTAACTCATTCCAGCAGAGTAAACATTTGCAGCAATAGTATAAATTAAGAAATTTCAGCAAAAATATTATCTTATTTGTTATACCCAGTATCAAATGAAATGGACAATAGTTAAAAAAATATATCTATGTTTAGAGCAAATTTTCTAATTCTAGAACTGCATCATGTATCACATCAGCTTTCTACATCCTTCTTTAATTTCATTTGCTGTTTTGTTTACAAACGAACACATTTTGTTCTGTATTGTTATAGTGTGTAGCACTGTTAGCCTCAGTCTTTTATTTAAGTTCTTATAAATTCCAAGAATACACCAGAGTATGTCAACAGCATTAGTTATGATGATAATTGGCGTATATACTTGCTACCTCTTCAGCTTCTGAATTATGGTCTGAATTTTCAAACAACACTCAAGTCTCTGGTATCCATGTTTAAACTCCGGTCCTGCTATAAGCTTCATTCCAGAAAATTAACGCATAACTGAAATTTAAGATCCTAAATAAGCAGGTAGTCTGACTTTCAGAAGTACCAGCAAGCTGCAGCTCAATTATACACAAGAGCTCCCATTAACTGAACTGCCTTAATATGATGCAGATGCCAAACACTTTGCTTTTGTAAAGGACCTGATGCAAATATTGACCTGATCTTTTTAATTTTAGTAACTCTTATGATTCCAAATGCTCTGATGATAGAATAGAGCTTTCCAGGCTTGGGCTTGTAACCCTTCCATGGAAAAGGAGCAATGGTTTAAGAGGTGAAAAATGTACCATTCAATATTACTACTTAAATTTGTGGCAACACAAGACTAGTATATGGGTTGATGCAAAGTATCAGGTCTGTAAAAAAAGTGCAGTAAAAAAATTTTAGTTATCACTAAGTAATCTCTGTATCTAATACCTGTATCCAGTACTAAAAACTGGAAAATCATTGCCCAGGGCCTAACTAGTTTGGTTCTAATGACTTTGGCATTACAGCATGGACAGAGACACAGATTAAAATTCAGTGAAGGATTTCCACCATTTTATCTTTCATGAAAATATCCAGCCAAATAACCCTCTGTGGGAACAGCAAGACATAGTAATTTTTCTCCCTTTTTTAATTCAGGTTTTCCAGGAAACTTTGCTGGACTACATACCCAATTAACACAGAGCCCACACTTTCAAAAACTCAACCAATAAAAGCAGACAAAGGTGCATTATTTTGGGGTAAAAAAATCATAGCTTGTTTACATGTAATGTTTCATACATTCTTTAGGCATATTTTCCAGTTTTAAAATATCTTTATCTATATATTATTTAAAATAATGGAAGCAAAATTTCCGGCTTTTAAAAAATGTCACTGAGGTATCACAAACTTGGAAAATTTTTAATGACTCTGTTTTAAGAATATATAAAAAATATTTGCCTAAAGTCTTTGACACTTAAAAGCATTTTACCCCTTAAAGAAACTTATCTTAGGGTAATTTTAACCCTCATTTCCTACTCAGTTGCATCTTCCCCTTATTCAGAATTCATTCTTTCCTCAGGCTCTACTTAGTCCTCCTAAAGAGGAAAAAATCAAATGATACGCTTTTGACAGTAATTTAATTAAACTGATTGTACAGGCATGTAAACATATGATTAAGTGTCTATTTCTCCACAGTAGCTATAGTGCTGTAAGCATTTTACATTGCAGTATCCCACCATAAACCTAATTTCGCTTACCTGTTTCTTATTTCTTTTGGAACAGATTACACTGGGCAAAGTTACATGGACTGTTACTACGTATTTGACGTGTTGTATGTTCATAGCCTACCATAAACTGTTGCTGTAACTGAGTTAACTCAACTAAATTGCTGATTTAACATTGTTTTCCTTCTTTTTCTTGCATATGCACATTATGCACCCAGCAGCCAAGCAGAAAGGCTATGATGCCCAGCTGTACGTCCACTTCTCTGTCAACTGTTTTGTAACCTCAGACTAACTCTCCTCAAATACAGAGAACAATCACTGTATTTGAAAGAAAATGAAGAGTTAGGAAGTCCTCTAAGCACAAGATGTCAAGAGCAAGATGACAATCCCCTCAGTCCACATGTGAAATTTCTCAGGAAGGCAACTGACTGCCATTGACAAAAGCAACAAGGCAATGAAGTACGGCTACTGACAGGTATCTCTGACATGTTGTTACACAGGGAAGTTCCACCACAGAAAATCTCCATTATTAGTAAATAATACATGTATTGCACCTTATAGGCTAGCGATCAGGGCAGGATTTGGCGGTCTGTGTTTAGTGTTGAACAACTTAGTGCCACCGGGCCTCCCAGGACAGAAGACGATGAGTCCTGTGTGGTGGCTGTCCAATGTTTGGAAAAGCCATGGATACCTTCCAGTGTTTTAAATGGTGCACAGTGCCTAGCTTTAAAATATTGAATCCCATCCTCAGTGTTTACCTTCACCTTTCAAACAAAACTAATCTTGAAGCAGTCTTTTTTTTTTTTTTCTTTCTCAGTAAGCCACAGTCACAAAGCTGGAGACATAGACAGAAACACTCTTACAAGAATGGTGCAAAACCTCTCTGACTTCTCCAGTAGTTTCTGGGCTGATCTAAGAGGTTATTATGCCCAGTCATGAATCTGCAATGCAGGGGCAGAACAACACTTTGAGAGCAGAACAGTAGAAGTAGCTTTTACTATCAGCTCCTGCTCTACCCAGGCCCACAGGCACTAGCGTGGACAGATAAGATGGCACTAGAGCCTTTCAAACTCCTCCAAATAACCATGTTGCTGAAGAGAGGAACAACAGTTAAAATAATGCCTACTTCAAATAGCAAAGGACAAAAAAGGTTGACTGACTCAATCCCAGATACAAAGTCATGGGAATATTCAGTTGAAGACACCTAAACACTCCCTTTAAACCAAGGAGGAAACTTGCATATCTATTACATTAGGTCTTCCCCCTTTGCATAACTCTTAGGAAACAGAGCCAGATGTCAATCAAAGAACCCTATGTATTACTTTAATAGCTAGGATTAATAAATTACAGGTTTCCTAGTACAAATATGCGTGTATTCAGTACAAGCTGCTGTCTGAAATGTATTGATAATTGTGGAAGGATTTGGACTGTTCCCAAGTCAAACTGTGCACTCCACACAATAGCAACCTTTCCTGCAACGTTTGCTGCCACAGGCTGCATCATAGCCTGCTCCTTGATTTAGTATACCTAGATGATGCTGCAATCCTTGACAACATCCTTGGGTGTCACGCACAAGGTACGTGACTTATGAAACGCACAAGGGAACGCAAAACTAAAATATTGGTTCTGTGTGGCTTCTACTGTCCCTCCCAGCAGAGGGATGCTGCTCTTGAGCATTCAGAGGTTGGCCCAGTTCTTCTGGTGGCCAGGCTTCTCTACACAGGGCTAAGAAATCTCTGCTCTAGAGGCACGTGGCTGAGTTTCACACCCTGCTCTCTTAATGGAAAAAGGATTGCTTTGAAAGGGCTCAAGTTTCCCTGTACCCTGGGACTGAAAATCAGAGGAGTCTCTGCCTCACCAGAGTTTCTGACCTGAGTTACAAATGCTGTAAAAATCAGGATGCTCTGCTGTTCCCCACAGCTGTTTAGGCTGTTGGTTTGTTTGCTTGCCTTAACTTATCTGGAACTAAAGTAGACATGCCTAAGAAGTCTCTCTGTTAACCTTGCATTACTTGCTCTCCTGAAGGATTTAGCTAGAAAAACAGAGCTGGCACAGCCAGGTTAGTTATGCAAAAGGATGACCAATCACCTGAGGTATTTCCAACAGTTGTCATGCTAGTTTCACAGCCCAGGTGGTCAACCTGCAAGGCCCTTGATGAACAACAGTGTTATCAGAAAGTGATTCTGCTCCTGGGAGACTGCCTGAGAAACCCTGATCTGTGCCTGTAATCAGCAATGCTTACTCTGGGACCTGTCTACTGGGGACACTTAAGCTGCCAGAAACCTGTCTAGAGAGACGCTGGACCAGGTTGCAAGTAGCAGCATACTTCAAAAGTAATTTCCAATCTAGTTATTTCTGAGCATCCATAACGTGTCCTGAGGATAAATAAAACCAAGGGGGACTGAAATAAGATGTGGAGAGGGACTACATATGGCCAGCATGAATCATTTTGAGACAAAGCCGCTTCCCTCGTTCTAACTGACAAAATAGCTCTTTATGCAAAAGAAAAACTAAAGGCTCAGAGAAAATGTTAAACTAGAAAATACAGTGCAAAAGTTCCTCAAAACATTATTCTATTCCTGCTCTGCTAAATAAGCCTTGGTGGCCATTTTCAAGGAAATTAAGCTGAAGTTGTCAGTCAGACAAAACATTATTTGCATAAATATGATACATCTTGATATATGTATTGAGTATTAGACCAGTATTAATGCAGTTATCATCAAAATACTCATGAATGGTATAGCTGTTACCTTTGCTATTTTAGAGATGGAATTTTAATCCCAGAGGTGTGAAGCTAAAAAAGGTAGCAACCAGAAATGAGACACTCGTCTCCTAAATTCTCCTTCCTGTGAGTAGATCTAGAGCAAAAAGAGGAATCAGCCCAATCTACACTATATAAGAATTCAATAAATAGCACCTAATAATGCTATTCAGTGTTAGTCCAACTAAAAACACCTAAAAATTTTATTAGCTTTTATTATACTTGTATGCAATACAACATACATGGAGCATATTTTGTATAGAAGAAGAAAATACAGATGTTAACTCACCTGCAGCTGCAGTAAGTACCAATGAGAAAGCAGAGGAGGAAAATCTGAGTAGGTAAATTATCTAAATCCTCAACCTTGTAAGCATGCATATAACTCTTGTAGCAAGGTGGCAAAACATTATTCTGCAACAAAGTTTCCAAGTATCCAGATCTTCTTTCTAAAAATATCAAAATTCATTGAAAGCAATCATTAAAACTATATAGGAAAGGAGGGCTGATCTTACAGTCTATAAAATTCCTTTTGCTTTTCTCTGGAGAATATTTGGCTCCTGGATTCGAGGCATGATGCACAAACAGGCTGCTCCTCTCCCATGGACTGTAAGGGGGAAACGATGCTGACACCATTAGCCTTCTTTGCCATAGCTCTTTAAGATATACCCTCCCACATCAAATGAAAGATGTTACATACCACAAGGACATTCATAATTGCATACATAGGTCACTCAGAACACTATGCCAGTATTAATTGTTTCCTTGTTCAATTGTTTTGCTTCAAAAAAGACCTCTTTTCCCTCTACTTGAAAACAGAGGTGGGAGATAGAGGGCAGGAGAGGAAGTAGTAATGAATACATGCTCAAGGAAACATTCAGGGATTTCGCTGTGGGATTCCCATTAGTATCAGTGGGGGTTGTTTAGGGATTTAGCTATAGAATGCTTTGAAAACATGCATCTCAGTGTTGGCAGGAGGACATAACTGCTCTGAATTTGTCTTTACCCCTGTGTTCCCAGCCAGGAAGGTTAATAAAAGGTTTCAAGAGAAGCAGTGGCCACATAGAGGTTCTGATATGATGGCAATGCTGCCTGTCCTGCTGGGCTCTCAAATCTGTTTGACATATCACTTCATGCCATCATGGTACAGCTGGGCAAAACACAGGCATAGAATTATGTGCACTGTGCACTTTAAGCATCAGCCCACCCACAACATTCAAGTGAGCAAAACCACTAGAGAACATGTTTGGCTTTAGTTCCATTTTCCACCAATTAAAACATTCAGATTTTTCTAACTTCTTGGAGTAAAATATGAAAGACCTCATGAAAATTCACAAAATTGAGGAACTACCTCATGTTACTTGTAGCCTTTCCAACACCCTGTGATTTAGCTTCAAGGACTTTGATAAAAGCCGTATGTAACAGGGTTCTTTTGTGCTAAGAATTCTATTTCTACCCTTACCTAAAGCAACAGTTTGCAGTTCAGTAAAAAAAAATAAGAAATTATCTCTCTTCAATACATGTATGAAATATCTAGCATTAATTATGCTAGAAGTAGCTAGAAAAGGAAAGTAACAGAAAAAAATTCCATTAGGCAATAAGAATTCAATTAAAACCTTTGAATGCTCAGGAAGACAAGAGGAATTTAACAAAAGTTACTAGCAGGAATTCTGTTGTGGTTAGATTTTGTTTAGTTTTTCATGAGAAATAAAATGGTTTCTCTTGGCAAGACAGCATTCTAACCTGCCTCACAGTGTCAGAGGAACATGCAACATCATTCTTCTGTAAACCTGCGCACAAGATATGAAAAGTTCTGTCTTGAGGAAGTAGTATGGGGGCTAGTACTAAGGTAAGAGAAGGACAACCAGACCATCACTTTTCCTGTTTCCAAATGCTGGTGCACTGCAAGTCCACATCTTCTGTTGTAACTATTTCATCTAAGTACTAGCACGTCTGGAGTACCCTCTCTACTACAAAATAGACCTTCAGACCTGAAATCCATGTAGACAATATGACCACAGAAAGAACTCTGGAATAAAGATCAAATGATCAAGATGCACGTGAGATGAGCAAATGGCCTGTAGAGATGAAACCCATTGTTCCAAGTTAAAGTCAGAGCATTAACCTAACGTCTGCTGTGCTGCTATGTCATGTCTGAGCCTATGGCTTGCTGCAGTATGTGAACCTCTATATGAACAGTGCACCAAGGAACTGGCATGGACACTGATTGTGCTGCATGCTGACACAGTAGTATTTTTTTTTTTAACCCCTTACAGGAGGCAGACATCACATATCCTCCTATGTTTTCTAGTATAATCACCCAAGAAAGAAATCATCAGGTGCAAGGGGTCTTGCTCCATTTGGCAGAGCAATGATGAGAACTCTCCCATGATCAGAGAGGATTTAGCTTATTGCCCAAATCTACACAAGTCTTCCATACATATTTTGTTACAATATAAAGATGATGAGAAACACAGCATATACTTCCTTTCCATAAATGTAACACACAGATTTGTATGTGTTCTCCCTCTTGTAATGGAGGGAAATAAACAAAATTCTCAAGGGCTTTCTAATCCACATGGCCCTGTTTTCTTTTAAAATACTTTTACCCTGCTTTTCAGAGGCTGCAGAAGTCCGATTCTGACCCCTAAAACCTGGGATGACAAAACTCAATTTTCCCTAAACATGAGTGAGAAGATTTCACCCTGCTTGATACAACTGTTCATATGCCAACCTGCATTAATCCAAACAATACAACCCCATGGCTTTTGACAAGCTGTATTAATAGTGTTGGATAAGGAACACTAATACTACTGTTGATTTCAGGGGTCTTGTTTAGTACAGGTGCTGCAACCATTTATATAAAGACACTTTCCAAGTAATAAACAATGCTAAAATCACTGAGAAGTGCAGGATTTATGCATCATCATGATTTTTTTTTTGTGGCAGTAAACCAAGACTAATAGTTTCCATTAATGTATCTGATCTTGCCAGTCATTTGCATGATGCAAAATATTTTGTTTCACCACTCACCTGCTATGTACTACCAAATAGAAGTATCAGTAATTATAATATTTATACACAGCAAAGAGAAACATGTTTGTTTATGAACAAGGAAGAAGACTGCAGTTGGACTGAAAAAGCTCCAATGGGTATTGCTATCTGGCAAAGGTACGTGTTTTCCCATGTGCACCCAATGCATCGACACCGAGACAGCAAATGTTAAGGTTTGCTACAGAAGCACACACATAAAAACTAACAGTTAGACATGATTGTTCCTACATGTGCTATTCCAAATGAAAGGAGGATTCACACTCCACATCTCCCCAAATTCTGAAACTTGAAGTAATAACTTTTTTTTTTTCAGAAAGCACTCTAGCTCTTTTTTGCTTTCTTCTTTCCTTCTACACTTAACATATCAGAAAATCTTCACATTCCACAAAAAGTACTGTAGAAGGTGCGTAAAGGAGGAAGACAATGTTGCCTATACCTTTTAATTCTTAGTACCAGACACCGGCTTATACTTCAAATGCAAGTGTGGCTGGCTAAAACCAGTCAAGAGAATTCCTTTTCATGATACATTTTTGCCATTGGCAGGAAAATAGAGCAACTCAACATGACAAATGCAAATAAAGTAATGGCCAGCAGTCAAAAGTTGCAAAACCTTGACAGAAAAAAGTGAATATTGTCAGATGACACATATGACATATAAGTCATCTGTTGTCTTATGTGTATCTTAGAAAAAAAAACTTTGCAGCCTTTCGGTGTGGAAATTTACATAGTCCAGTTTCAAAACACTGCACATCTCACATGGCCACAAACCATGTCCTCTCAGGAGTTGCACCCCACTGCCCCGACACTGTTTAGAAAGTAACACCCTGCTGTTTTTGAACACTCAACAAGAGATTGCTTCATCTTTGTTTTCTCATGCTGAAAAGTCAAGGCTCACTTCAAAACTGAAACAGTCAGTCTCTTGTCATTGAAAATTTGATCAAGTGTTCCTCCATTGCAGCAGTTCAGATTACATTTCTAACAAATACTGCAAGCAGCAAAATGCTTTCAGCTATTAAGTCTCTTTCCTAAGTGTTGAAAGTAACTCAAACCAGACGAAGCAAAGTGCAAGATACATGGATAGTATTGCTATTCTTGTTGTTAAATTTTTACTGTGCTGTTGATAACTGATGACATCCACTGGAACATGATTCTCAACAATTTTTTGGCCTCTGAATAGCATCACAGTTTCAAGTGCTACATTAACTTCTGAGATTTTTCATTATAACACTCTAGCAAACCAGGAAACAAGATGAGAAGGTGACATACTCAACTTTTCTTGACATGGTCAGTCTAATGGGGAGCCAGAAATGCTTTCACTTAGAAGGAAAATGAAAGGAAAAAACCCTAACCTAGATCCATCTTGTGCTGCAATAAATATCTTTATCCACAATGCTACTCAGGTCAGCCATGGTGTACAATAAATGTTGCAGTAAAGTACTGAATGAGCCACATTGTCTGGAAATGGTTGTACCTGCCAATCATGGTATTAGGGGGTTAATAAAGATGCATATCCAACCATTTAGTAAGATTACCACAAAGAGAGGGACTGTTTTATCCCAAGTAACTCTGTGCACTCTTGAGACAGAGCAAATGAACAATCTTTCCTTCCTCTTCCCTGTCCCCTGCCACTACCCAAGAACAACATTTAACTTTTAAAAATGCAGAGGTTACTGCTACGTAGCCATAAATGCAGCTTCATGGGTGAAAATAAGTGCACACATCTGGTAATCAAATCCTCTGGACAGAGCTGAAAATGAGAAAAGGTTTGTGTGATAGGAAGAGAGGCACCCAGCCAGGAGAGCAAGTCTCAGCAAGAAAGGGAAGGCAATAGAGTTCACTGACTTTGTGCCCATGGAGCTCACAGACACCAAGTTCAGTGGGGTCCAGCAAGAGAGAGGATGTACAGGAAAAGAGAAGAAGAGGGTGTAAAGGAAAGCTGAATGAAATGGGGGGGGGGGGAAGATTGAAATTGTCAGGCAAAAGAAATGCACAGCTTGTTTTATCCTCATGGACCAGATTCTCCTCATCCATCTATAACAGACTCTACAGACAAAGACTGTTCCTGCTCCAGAAAGTTTAGCAATCAACTATATGTTTGTACAGGACCTTGCATACAACAGGACCTTGGCTTATGGATTTTGCACAAATATTAAAAAAAAAAATCAGCAATAGCAGGCAGAATCAAGTCCCTGAAAATGGAAAGAAATAGAGAAGGTTAAACTACAACCAACATAAGCTGGACTTACTTTCCATTAAGTGCATCATAACTGATGTTTGTACCACTGCTACTACATCAGTTGAAAGACTGCAGCACAACTCTGAATTCAGGCCAAACTAACCCAACAGAAGTAGCATCAAATACTCCTGCAAACTTTATTAAAAGGGAACCAATACCATCAGCAAAGGTTTATACAAAGAGAAAGAATCAATCTACTGCAGATTCACTCATTCTGTGTTGGAAAAGGCTTAATAGAGTTGCTTTTCCATAACTTAACAAATCAAATCCATGCTCTGAAAATGTTCTGGTTTATATCCAAAGTAGATACCAAATGGATCAGTTACTTTCAGCAAATCCTATATATTTTATGAAAAAGAACAAAAACAAAACAAAACACAAACAACGAACAACCAGAATAAACAACCAGAAAACCAAATACACATAATCTGGACATGGATAACCCGACCCTAGCTGATATTTACATTCCTGTCATGCTTTTAATATACTGTTTTTTCTTACTTCTTTTTTTGTACCACTTTCTTTCTTAAAACACTTCCTGAGCAAGAACTATAAAAACAGTCTGTTACAGTCCTCAAATACTGACGTCATTCTATGAAGAGTTTCTACTTAATTTCTTCATTCTCTTGTTGTTATTATTTAGCTTCAAGTCATAGATTCCAATGTAAGGCTACTGAATAAGTTTCAGTTTATGTATTTATTTTGTTTTTGTAACTAGGAACTATTCACGGTAGAATACTTTAAAAACTACACCATAACTTTCCCTTCATGAGGCTGCCATCCAACAGTGGATTCCTAACATAACATACTCCCTATTGATAATAATTTTTTACATCTTGTAGTAAGAACATACTTATGTTATCGACACAGCCTCACACATCATATTGGACAGGCATGTTAAAAGCTGCTTTGAGGTCAAAAACGCTCTACAGCAAATACTTCTAAAATTGTGTAACTATCTAGCATGTATTAGGCTTTGTTTTAGGATAACTGAGCAATGATCTGTGGATGTCTGAGTATTCAGATTCTTCTCTCCTCAGTGCTGAAATGGTAATAGCTTATTTTACATAATGACTGCTTCATGCCAGAGATATGAAATACATATGTTACTATCAATTAATTAAAAGTCTAACTGACAGCAGTTTCTGCTTTACATGCTGGTCCAATACCAGAGGCTGAAAACTTCTTCCAAAAGAATGAGGACAACCTCTCTTTTTTTCCATTTCTGAATGTTGACCACACTTCTGTAGCTTACTTTAAAATTATTGTATCATAGAAAATAGAGTAAGGTTTCCCCCAGCTTCTTTTTCCTCTGATCCTGTTGTGGTACAACTCTAACCATAACGCACTAACAAAAGATGAATGACATTTCTGTACCTCTTTGAGCATCTGCACTTCGTAAGAGCTAGGAATTACTTGTTGTTCTTGTTAATATTTTTACTAGGGTTGTAGTACTTAGCTGTAGTTGATGGAAGACGTGTGTTTTGGTTTGAGTATGAAACACTTAATATACTAATTAAATTTGTAACAAAACTGCTGATCATCAGTCTGATTCATGGAAAAGGTGTTTTCTATTCCTTTACCTAACAGTCATCACAGCTGTAAGACAAACATTGGTGTATTTCTAGATAGCTGATGAGTTTGTCTTTAAGATAATAGTGCACAGATCAACCTATGTCAAATAAAATATATTTATCAATTGTGTACAAAATATATGTTGTTTTCAACCTAATTTTTTTTTGGTGGGAAAATCTGCAGGCCGAGATCTGTTACTTTAGTTCTACCATCCAAGACACTTGGCACATATTTGGAGACAACTATAGGGTTTAGTACAGTTCGAGCTCTGAAATTGTGAAGATGGAGTTTAGCTTGCTCAGTTAAAGAGTCTTTTGCCTTTTTTAACCACAGGGAACAGCAAAGAAGTTTCAACTATTGTTTGACAGAATTTAGGTTTGAGGCAAGACATCTGCAAAAATCCTTCAACCTCCTCCTCCATCCCCAGTCATATGAATCGCCCAAGAAGAAGCAGAATAAACAGTTGAAAAGGCACTGCTTCCAACCAACAAAGCCATATTCATTTTCAGAAGACTTGTCTGTCCTACATGTGTATATCTGATCCAAATATTTTCAAGGCACCTTTAATACCTAAACATTCAGATACAAACCTTCCAGCCTATCACAGGATCTTCTTCATTCCTATTCCTGGTGCAACATGATGGAAGAAATATCCATATGATCTGCAGTCCAACATCTACTCAGTTGGTCTTGGAGTGACTGCTCCCTATACCAAAACACAAGGCACCAAGAACCATACCTGCATCTGTCTTCTTTCTTTTCACTGTTTGTTCATTTTAAGATACAGTAGACTAGACAAATTCAAAAACCAAAGCTTTTAAACAGTAAGTTTTAACCAATTTACTTTAGTTGACTAATTATCCAAACTGGGATAATACTAATTTTGTGCTATTAATCCAGGTATGTTCAAAGACATCAGCCTATTTCAGTGGTATAATATTAAGAAAAATAACCAGCATAAAGAAAATCAAGTCTGAGTGATAAAAGGCTGTCTTTAAAAATGAAAACCATATTGATCTTTTCTACCCATAAGACATTTTAGAAGTCGGATTTTCTTTCATTTGAAATCCTAATCAGAGTGCTCTAATGAGAAACATTCACATACAGAGATACAAATTAAGTAATTTTACCACTTAGTCGTACAAGTGGTCTATCAGAGGCCCCTGGATATTGGGTGTTCTGATTTTGAAACTAAATTATCTGTAATAAGTGAAACTTTACAAAAACCCAAATAAAAAATTATGGAGGGTGCCAATATATAGATGGCATGCAAGCTGCTTCACAGGACACGACCCATAATGCTTTCTCTCCTCCTCAAGATCTTTTTACTGGAATGGGAGACAGTGCTTTCAATACATAATGAAGACAATCAAATAGGTTACAAAAGTGGGATAACCTTTAGGTTACAAAAGTGAGATAACTTGTGTCCCAGCATCACACCTGTAATACGTGCCAGTGCAGGCTGTGGGGAGGGAAAGCAAAGAGAATTGGGGTATTTTTTGCTTTCTCCAAGAATTACAGAGCAGCCGAGGAAACTATTTAACAAGACAACTTTGCCTTCTATCGAATTCAAAACGCAAAGCACTTTCCCATACACCACATGTTAAAAACATGCCTAAACCCTCTTTACTAAAATAAAACTTCAAAATGAGCACAGAGCTTTGCTGATTTGTGAAAGGAATCAACAGTGCTGATGCTTGCTATAGTCAGAACTTAGACGAGAACTGTCGCACATTGCTGTAGATTTTTCTAGTAACAATACCTTAAAGCACCTCTTATATTTCCCTAAAACAAATACAAATGAGCATGAGCAAACCACCTTTCTTTGAAAGAATACAAAAATTAAAAGAAAATAATTACCACTTAAATTTCCTAGTTCAATATCTAGAATAGCAAAGAGATTGTTTGCGGGTTGCTGTTTTTCTTTTTTCTTTTCTTATCCTTAAATATTGGTGGAAAAAGATACCCTGCCTCATACCAACGTAAATTCAGAATCCAAGTGGTGATTCTTCTTTTGTGGCCATGGGACACAAATGAATGTAGATTACCTTTTGATTGCTATATTGCACTCTGTTGCATAAATTGCCAGTGAACATCCTCTGAGATAAAGTTAAATGGCACACTTTGAATAAGCTTGGGAAATAAACTGTCAAAGTTCAATAAAAAAATTAACTTGAATAAAGATAGGCGGAGGCATTTGGGCTGCGAACATAGACACATCTATCTTCATTTGAAAGCTAGCATTTAAATTTGGGACAGAGGTTCCTGATCAGAACAGCAGATAAAAAGCAACAAATACAAAATACTCCCCTTTTGTTTGAACAGTGCTGCTTCTGTAGTTTATCTCCTTAAATTAAAGCCACATGGACAAAAAAAATCATCCATGATAAAGGTCTTTTCTTGGCTGAAGTCAACAGCAACTGCCATTTTTTTTGTGGTCTCTGTTTCAGCACCAGCCCCTATATGAAGAAGAGAAGGATGCTGATATTACCAAGCATTGGTAACAGGAAGATATTACAGAAATATGAGAAAACTGATTTATTTAAAGTAAGGGTAATTTTTTTATTCCTCCTCTCAGTATAACTCATGAAGAACCTGAACAATCTGTTCCCCAGTCTTTTATAGCGAGACCAAAATGTCGATATAGTAAAATATTTATGAAGCTAGTTATAGTTCCTGCTAACTCAGTTCAGACTGAGGACAGTGAGGAATACATCTGGCCACTCCTCCTGCCAAAATTAGTTTTTCAGCTGGCAATTCCAAAAGGCCATGTCATTGTATCAGTCAGCCAGCCGAGCTACAAAATCTATCAGGTTGCAAACCCAGATTCCAGAAGATGACAGCTGAGACAGACTATAAATTTCTTATGCTTAGATAATTTTACTTATTTTTCAAATGTACTGAGACGATATTCTTGTATAAATCATAGTTCACTTAAGAGAACATATAAACTCTTGTCAGGTCAAGCATTTTTGAGTCAGTGGTTTGAGACCAATACTGTAAACTTGAAGAGTCCGGGACAGCTGCAAGTGTTTGCAGAATATAATTAGAATATAATTTCATGTTCTGATTTACTATCAGTGTCCTAAAAGAGAGTTTAAACATTAGCTTAACAACAGAAAATAATCCTGGACGACAAAGTCATTCACTGGTCTCCACCAAGCAAGAAGGCTTGAGATGCCACCGAGAATGATGACTGCTTCCCCAGCTCCCTTTCTGCCCCTCTGCCCAGTCGTGGATGATATGATTCAGAGCATGCTTTCAGGCCACAGTAATTTTGTAGAACAGTTTTCCCCTAACTATTTCCCACACCAGGCTCTATCCCTGATCTAAGTTTTGTTGAATTTCTTTATTGGAGCCTACATATATAGTTTACACAGTCAGACACAGAAAAAAGCTCAAAAAACCAACTTCGTTCTCTACCATTTCTAAAACACACTACTGCTCGTCTTGGTTTATAGATACAACAATAAAACTATTAGCAACATGCAAGACTGACAACCTCCAGCCCACCAGATGCCACTTTCCCAGGGACAGCTAGGTAGAAATTTTTGCAACCAATGAAACCACAGAAAGTAGTCACACTGGAAAGCAAGACTGGAGAATACGGTCTGTCCTGCAAGGACGCAATGGCTTGCTATGACAAGTCTCTGAGGCACAGTCATGTGCTTGCTTCCTGAGCTCCGCAGAGATCTCCCTCTTGTTCAAGCTGCAGACTCTGCCTGCTTAACCCGGCACTCCAGAAGTTCCTCCAGTTCAGGCACTGTCAGCGCAGCAGTCACCTCCCCCTTTCAAGGCTTGCACCTCTTCTAACGGGCAGGAGCCAAGCTCTCATCCCTGCTGCACAGGTGCACCACTTTTTAAGAAACATAGCATAGAATATACTTGTATTTCATTTTGAGCAAAGAGAACAGTTCTATCATCCATTGCAATTCAAAGAACGGTTCCCAAAGAAAAAGTTCACTGTCAAACTGGAGGGTTGTATCATGCAAGGTCTTGGCAAAAATCTGGTAATTTTAAAATATTTTCATTAACAACTTGGACAGCAAATAAGTTACTAACATTTACAGCTATCACTGAGCTGGTAGGGGTTGCAGGAACTCTTGAGAGCAGGATTAGATTTCATACTCATTTCAGAAATTTGACCAGGGTTACAATACCAACAGGATTCAGTTCACAGAAGACAAAATTCAAATATCTCACCTTCCAAAAAAAGCGAAAAGAAAACACAACAGAAAAAAGGAGCTACCTGGTTAAGCAGCAGGAGTTGAGGCAGAGTTGAAGTGTTATAAGAGCTCAGACTGCATAGAAGCCAAAAACATAATGCCGTTGCAAAATTGGTAAATGTCAATCTGAAAAATATGTTTTCAAGTGTCATGCAAAAGACGTGGGAGGTAAGTTTTCCACTCTCCTGGCAATGAGGAGACTCAGCTGGAATACTCTGTTCAGCTGGGTCATTTCCCCTTGAGAAAGGCAGAGAAATTGCAGAGAACCCTGGGGGAAACCTTAAGACTGACAAGATGTTTCACAAACATGATCTGGGAAGAAAGGTTAAGGGAACTGGATTTGTTTAGTAAAAAGAAGAGAAGATTAAGCAGGAGGAAGGGCTTAAAAACAGACTTCCAATATGGAGAACTTGCTACAAAGTAGGCAACAAATAATTTATCTCTGTAACTATCAAGAGATAGGATAAGAACTTATTCAATTATTTTTCAATAAGAGGGATTCTGATCAAATATTACAGGAGAATTTTCTCACTCTAAACATACAGGCAAAGAGAGAGCCCGTGTTGCTGCTTTTGCTAGAAGGGGAAATTGTCAGAAGAAAAAAGAACATATACAAATGCTAGTATCGCAAGTTCACCTAGTTAAACACGTGACAACTGATGGCACTGGAGTCTCTCTGCAGATCTTCATATACAGAAAATTTTCACAAACCTAGTTTTCCCGGGATTGTTTCAGAAAAGTTTCAGCAAGGAATCTGCTGGAATGGCGACAGCCTCCTCGCAAAAACCCTGACATGAAAAATAAACGCTTTTTTTCCTGACATAGAATTGGTAACTTTTTGAGAACAAAATACTGGGGGAAGGTCAACATCAAAGAACAGCAAAGAAAAATACTGCATCAAAAATCTTGATCTTCAGAGATCCCTTTAGTACAGTATTTATAAAACAAAAACAGCTAACAAAACACAATTATACAATAGACTTAGAAAAAAAGCTGTCATTCTGCCAAGTGACACATGAGATCCTTTTGGTAACAGGATAAATCAGTGACACATACAGTTTAATAGTTCAAGAACAACTGCATATTCCTTTTTAAAGGTACAATACAGTGAAATTATATTACATAATGGAATTGCTATTTTCTACTTCTGAAAGGAAATCTTAATTGTTCCCAAATATGCATATCCATACCTGTACACTATCCACTACCCATCTTCCCTCCTGAAAAAAATAAGGAAAAAATAAATTAAAATTAGGAAGAAAACACATTGTGGAAGTGCTTATTACCAAGCCCATGTTTCATAAACCAGAAATAAACAAACACAGAAATAAATGAATAACCTAAGTATTGAGTAAAAGCATTGTCAGAAGTATAATACAAGTTAAGATTTGTTGGGTTTTTTTAAATAATAATTTAGAAGGTTGGGATCACTGATGGAAGAGCAATTTTTGTCATGCGGCTGCGATTCTCACTGACCACGCTAGAAGAGGGAATGGAGGTGCATCTCCTTCAAACGCACCTGTGCCCACCTAGGCCAAATTCTCTGCTGCTGCTGGTACTTGCCATCACTGGCACTGCTATTGGTGTCGTCCAAGGAAACTAAATTCTGGATTCTCTTTAGTAGATCCCATTCTCCATTTAGCTATATTTTTATTTCTTGGAAATTAATAATAATTTCCAGTGTGGAAAAAATAATGATGACTAGGATTTTTCCTCTTCAAATTCCATTTTAAATAGGGATTGCATAGCCCTATTGCACCCATCATGCACAGACCTGAAATATTTTACTTGGAAACATTTAATGAAAAACAAAACTGAGTTTTCAACTAGAATTAGGATCTCAAGCATGAGGAAGGCACAGATCAAAGGATATTACACATGTTCTTATAAAATTTGCTTTTCCAGCCCGTGGAAGCTACAACAGTGCCACTAGCAGAAAATGTGCGTTGTTTCTAAGTGAATTGAAGGGCCTTTCAATCTGTAAAAACATGACTAATACACATTTCCTCTAGAAGTATCAGTGACATTGAAAATACAGGATAAGCATCTAATAGAGGTTTGTTTCAGTTGTTTTGGGTTGTGGAGGCTGGGGGTGTGGGGTCTTGGTTTGTAGTTTGCTACTTTTAATTCTTGCTCCTACAGTCAGTTTAAAGAATCATACCAGGGCCAATAATCAGAAACTCTTACAAGATGTATTTGTCTATTCTATGTTAAAATAGACTTTAAAGACTATATTAACGATGTCATCTGGCAAATTTCAGTGACACTATGGGCACCAGTATAAAGCTCTCTAAAGCCAGTATTTGAGATGCAAATAAATGATGTGGTAACGGAGCTTGGTATGGACGCTTGCTGTTTTTTAATGTCCAAAATCTAGGCTTGAATGAAAACAAAATATTACAATGGTCTCACTCTGATTTCCTGAATCCATGGAAAAATCATTCTATAGTTCTCTGAGTACAAAGCATTCAGAGAGGTGCTTTTTGCTGTTGAGGGTGAAGATTGTTGTTTTCTTGGGTATTTTTTGGGGGGGGTTTCCCTTCAAAAAAATGCCCATAAATTAATTTTGTTTCAAATTTTCCAAAAGAATTTGCAATCTAAACACAGATGGATCTGGTAAACTACAACCAAGCAAACCATCATCCAAACAACTTCCCTGTAAAATATCTTCAAGTAATGTAAATTAAATTAAAACAATTCAATTTTAATAATCTGCAGAAATTACTAGCAAGCCCCCCCACCCTCCCTCCATTTGTTGATTTAAAAGATCCTACTGTTATGATTTGGTTAATCTGATAGTGTCTTTGTAAGCTGTTCACGTAAGACCTCTGGTTAAAAGGCAGCCAGTGATGGATGAAACAGGTCTAATTACATATCTCTTTGTAGGTTTGTCAAATGCATAAATATTATACAAAGAAAATGGCTGTGTGATAAATTATAGTAAATTACTATAATAAAAAAGTTTACTTTTGTTTTAGATAATCAGCAAATTAATTGCATTTGTTGCCAATTTAAAATGTATAATTAGTACTACATCTGTGTCATTTAAACCAACTAAGCAATTCTCATTTTATCATTACTGGAGGAATTTGAAGTGTACTTAATGTATTAATGATTCACAATGGGGAAGAGTTCTCATTAGTGGTAACTTTTGCATAGTCAATAACCAAGAAAATTAGTAAATAAATAAATGAGTTCTCCATCAACGTATGAATTCCATGTAGGCGAATAAATTATTAGTATAAGGGTAAACCTCTCAAAATAAATTAGATATATATCAATGGTAGATGTTTGCAAAAGCCACAGAATACTAACCTTTTTGAGCATTTGATGGAAAATTTGAAAAATCAAATAGGCAACACTAACAGCTTAACAATTATTTACTAGGCAGAATCCAATGGTTTTATCTATCCTCGCTACCAAATCACTTGTGCATTCCAGTCTGGGTGAAAACTACACAAATTACAAAAATTTCAAGGCATTCAAGCTGTTCACAATATTCTGCTTATGAAAAAAGAGGAAGGATCAAGCAGTAAAGTACATAAATCCAATATTCCAGGGTCCTGATGTAGCCATACCAGCAAATCTCAGCAGACTGGGATGAGGCTGCTTACTGAGGGATGCAAATGGCAACTGTAGACTACTCTATATTTAGTCAACACCACTTTATTGCCCCTATGCAAAATAGGCAAATTCATGTAAGGGGTAATGAGTATCTGTTTTCATCTGGTCTGCAAGGACAGCTCAGAAGATGGATCACATTGCCAGCCAAAGACCTGAGATGGTTTAAAGTTCACGGGAGTACGAGCCTCATTGCCATCAATATACCTTTAATGTGTGCCATATAAGACATAGCAACATTGAAGAAATTAATCAACTTATCCAACATGTTTTTAGCTGCTAAATAAATAAATGGGAAAAACTGTAACAAAATGGATGTATTAGTTTCTGTACCTAAGACAACATTCATGTTCGTTTGGGTTTGCATCATTTGGACTCAGAGCAGCTCTAAGACTAAGACCTTTTAGGAAGGTCTAGAACTTTATCAATCTGCTCTTCATGCAGTGTACTGTTTATTTCTGAAAAAGTACATTTCTGTCAAGGTGGAAAATATTTCATAGACTTTCTGGCTTTGAGCAATCAGTGCCCTGATATTTAAATACGTGTATCTTCAGCAAGCCAAGAGAATAATTTCAATAAAACTGACATGTTTAACCATCCAAAAATTTAGCAGTTTGGCTTCTAAAAACCGGAAAAAATGAGTTAAGTTTATTCTCATTGAAAATAAACCTAAAAAAAAAAGACAACCAGAAAGGATTTTTTTTTCAAAACTTTTTAATCTAAGTAGAAACTAGCAGAGTTGGAAACAAAGACTATATGAGTGAAAATTTTTAAAAAAATCATTGTATTTAACTACTAATCATTTTAATTTACGAAAGACGAGAAGTGTCATAGCAGTCTGTGTAAGCGTTTTTCTCTCAAACTCTTCTTGATAAATATTAAAGATTTTCCTTTTTACTCGCAGATTAGTATAGATTCATTCAGGGCACTGAAATGAACATGAAAAATTAAATTATTGTACACACATGAAAAGACAACTTACTCCACTGTGTGACTAAAGCCACTACAAATTATGCCCTTAATTCTCTAATTCACTTCATGAGAAAAGCCAGAGATTAAAGCAAATGTCTGTGGAATTGCATTGCCAGAGCCTATAAATATGTTACAAAAATAAAAACAGAATCAGTCTATTCTTTCAGGCTAAAAAGGGAACTGAAATACACTTCCACTTCCCTCAGAAACCAAGGGAAGAAATTTCCAGAGAAACCGGAGCAGTTCTTTCACCTCATGTCCATTTCAATGCCCAGGCACCAAGTTGGTGCTTAGAGACATGGCTCAGTAGTGGACAGGTTATGGCTGGACTTGATGATCTTAAAGGTCTTTTCCAACCGAATGATTCCATGATGATTTTATGATTAGCAGGGATGTTCCAATTGAGGTAAGGGATATAGGGTCAAACTCTTGATTTCACTGCAGAAGGATGACGGGTTTCCATGTAAAGCAGAACAAGAAGAATCAGGGTCCCCATCTGAAAGAAGCCAGGACCAACTCTGGGAGAATAGGAAGGCTGGTTGGTTGATTTGAGACACTGAGTGCAATTGTGTATACTGTAAAAAGAATAAAACTAGAAACAATTTTGAAGCCTCTCTAAGCTCTG
>NW_010184335.1:116470-133112 GCF_000695765.1 Mesitornis unicolor
TATATATATAAATTATCTTTCAAGCCACCATTGAGACATTTAATAAATTGCTAACGATACAAAGCCTGTGTTTTGAAAGGGCCCACGCTTTCCTCCTGGAGTAGCATGCAATTCCTATAAGGAATGAAGTGTAATGCTGTTCTCAAGGGCCTTTTGAGTGGATTATTTATTGCCGTTTCCTGTTCAAGTTTTTATGGGCAGGTCAAGTGCCAGAGTGTTGTTCTGCTCTGGCTGCCAAGAATGATAAAAGCTGGACTACAGTTTGACAACAGGACCATAGCTAATTATTAAAGCAAGCAGTGCATGGACTGCAGAGGGGTCTCCTCACCAACCCACTCACCCTTGATTTTACTAATTTAACAGACAAAATCTTCATGGAACAGTATGCAGTAGGATCAACAGTAATGTTCATTTACAAGGGATTATTTTCAAATTTCATTTTGAAAGTTTTCTTTTTCCTTGCTTTTTCAAAAAGTAAATAAATAATAATAAAAAAAGAATGTATTCTTGTTTCTTCCAATTTAAGCATATAGCAGCACTGGGGACTTAAGATCTCCTTCACAGCCACGAGCAAGTTGCAGTCATGCTGCTATATTTGTATCCCCCATGCTGTGCTGTCAGTGACCTCAGTGGTGACCTAAAGTAATGGTTATATTTCTTTCTTTTTTTTTTTTTCCCTCCTTAGGAATAGCAAGGAATTCAGCTTCTGTATTCTAGGCTTAAGCTCTGTGCTTCTAGTACTGAACAGAGACCAATCATTATGCCGGTGGGCATTTGCTACATCTCCTTAGTCAGATTTTCAACACAAGTTCATTTGAACATGTACACAACACGTGTACAACACATGGTTTACTTAAAGTGTTAATGGCAGCAGAAGTAAATTTATTTTCCTTGAGCGCTGCAGTGAAGTGGATTGCTTGCTTCCATTGTAATCAGTCCCAAAATTTGGAGACTTTTTAAGAGGTTCTCCTACTAAACAAGAGCTTTCTGGGAAGAACATCAACTATTCCAGACAACAGTCAGTCAGTCCCAAAATGTATAATTAAAATTGTCATACACATTTACATTTGCAGTGAATACAAAGAAATGCTAAGTAAATACAAATAAAACAGAAGCCAGAGCAAAATTTAACAAGACTTCTGAGCCCCAAAGTTTTGTTAATTTGGGGTTTTTTTAACTGCTGGGTTTTTAATCTCTATGTGCTTCTTTTACAGAAAAGTAAGCTAGAAATTTATATGGCGTAAAACAGCTAATGCTTCAAGTGGGGTGAAAGCAAGTAGAGCTTCTGCAGAAGTGCATATTAATGAACATTTAATTGGGAGGCAGGTGCACATAAATAAGGAGCATATGGAATGGGGTAACAGTAAACACAATAGGACTGAGCTCAACACATTTAAACACAACATAATTTAATCTTTTTTACACTCATAACATTTCCAACAAAATGCACTCAGATAAACACTAAAAACTTAGGACACACGGCTTGTATTTATTGTCCAAACTGTGATCTGAGAATAGTGATCAACACTACATTCTTGCAATCAAAATGGCAAAACTTACAGCGTCTTGGTTATTAAATATTTGACGTAGTAAATGAATTAAATTGGAAAGCAGGCTGCACATAAGAAGAGACTACTGATTCATGTATTCACTACATTATTTCAGAAACAGAGAAAAACCCATCTTTAGAAATACTTCAGTAGATGCTATTTGGATATCAGAGCTCAAAAAGGTGAGCACTTTGTCGATCCAAAATATAAGAAATCATGTTCCAAATTGCAGGTAAGAGATCTGGGCAAAAAGGAGAACAGGATAGGAGCTGGGCCTGTTCCCTTGATGCTCTGTGCCTTTTTAATTTAAATTTCAAACAAACTATTACTAAGATCATAGTTTCTTACCTCTCTGCAAATGAATCAGAAAAAGTGAAGGACGCCTACGAAGAAAAGTTACACATGCAATAAAAATCAAGTATAAATCAGATCTTTGCATTTAAATTGGAAGACAAACAATGCTGAATTAGTACTTGGCAACAACTACAATAACTAGTCATGGTAGGTCTTTTCCTCAGGACAGCACATTCCTAGAACAGTACGCTGAAAAATAGATACTCGTGTATTGCCAAAATAAGTGGGTATTTTTTTCCAGAACAAAGTAGCAGACTGTTACAAATATTTTTGCGCTTTATTCCTTTAAAATCTTCTCTGTTAATAGTGTTATCTTTGTGCTTTGACCAGGAAGGAAGACATATACTTTGACTTTAGCCATTTTACACATTCCAAACAACGCGCTACAATGAGCTGTTTCCTACATACTGCCATAAAAGGATCAAAAAAACCCACAAAAATAAAAACCCAACAACAAAAAACGCATCAGCTTTTTCCATTATGACAAAGTAGATATAATAGATGTAATAAGACCCAAGAAGAGAGGAAAGTTTGGCCAGCAAGATTGGAAGTTGGCAAAATAGAAACAGGAATCCTTCCTGCTCATTGGTCTGCTAGGTGCTGCAAAGACGTACACACTATCAGTGACAATGGAAAATGTTTTGGCTGGAGTACTGTAAGAGATCAAGACCTTCAGTGGTGAAATTTGGGTGATAGCTTTATAGGTAGACAAAAAACTACTCATGCATAGCAGAAGGCAGCTAGTCAGAAAAATAAACACAAGGAGGACTCAACTATCTGTACCCAATTTGAGACAGTTCTGGTAACTGTCAGTGTTGCCTTGCTGAGAGCCAGCTGGGTCTGGGGTAAGACAGGAGGAGCGCCATTGCACAAGACCATCTCAAAGTCTGCCATTTATGGAGAAAATGAGTCAAATTTGGGCCAGTGACAGAAAACAGCCACCAGAGGAAGCAAAGAAGTTGTGGGACTGTCATCTGTGAGGCCTCTGCAGGAACGCAGCTTGTGTAAGCCCAACAGAATAAAAGCTGGCAGAACCTGGGAGCGCTCTGTATTCCTACACTGGGTGTAAACGCCAGGCAGAGACACACAAGAACTAAAAAGGGCCTGGGCTAAAAACACCAAAGATGTCTCAGGTAGAACTTCTTATAATCCCCAAGGAACCCAAGTGCCACTGCACTGTCTACCAGTAGTATCTCTTCTCTTAAAAACGCACTGAAGTAAAATACATAAATAAAGCCTGCCGCATATCTCTGCTACAGAATTATATTTTAGATTAGTGAAGGCCAACCTGAATTTCAAGCATGCAGATACTTCTCAGCTTAGATGAAGGAGCTTGCTCTTAATGAGCTGGACATCCCTGAGTTTGAGAGAAATACCCACCTTCTTTACCCAATGATTGTATCTCATGTTCAATGTATCGACAGATTTCTCCCAGGATTTCTGTGAAAGTAAGTATGTGTTGATTGTGCCATTAGGCAGTCTTCTTAAATGGTAAGGATCACTACGAGGAAAGAGATTCCCTTTTTGGTAAGAAAACCTAAAGTGCAAAGTTACCTTGTAATTTGTAAACTATCCTTGCCTAATATGATAAATTATGGAGTATATAGTGTGAGAGAGTACTGCTTTACTTCATGTGCAGTCATCTTGGTCCAGAACTACTTGATTTCATAGTATCCTTGTTTTCAATAAAAATATGAAACCTCTGTGTGGATATAAAATATTTCCTAAAACAGGACAAATAAAGAATGGTATTTAATTTTCTTTTGTCACAATAAATAGATCAAAAAAAGACCAACTGATATGTCTCACTGAGCTTTTTGATTCATTCCCATAAGCATTCAAAGTAGTTTTTCCAGTCTAGCTATTAGTGTCACTGGCAATATGAACTTTCACCACTTCCCCTTGGAAAGTACGCCGTGGTCTGATAAAACCTTTATTGTCAAGATAATTTAGAACAGACATCAGGAAAAGAAGATTTTATTTCATTTTCATCTTATTGCACATCACCCTCAGTTATTTATCTTCCTCTGCAAGATTACATGTACTCAGAAATGGTGAATATCATCTCCTCCATTTAGGTAACCAAGTTGCATTTTGGGGCCTGAATTTTACATGCATTTTGTAGACGGTTCCTACCGAAAGCAGAGTAAGCCATTTTGCAGCAAATCTAAGGGAGCAATAAACAACAGGCTGCTACAGCTCTTTTGAGCAGAGATGCCCAAGTGTGTCTGAATAGAGCAATGATGCGAGTGTGCCAGGAGTTGATGTCCACTGAAAGCTTGGTTGCAAAAGCTGAATCATGCACACACCCCGAGAATAACACACACTGTTGTGAAAGAGCTTTATGTATGCATGCACATAAATTGCTTATGTGTCACTAAATGGTGTGGCAGTATGAACATGGAGTCTGAACGCCACAATTTTGTAATCATGGGAAGGCATGTAATACACCACGGAAAACTTCTTGTGTGCAGCATGTGTGTGCGAGCACATGTGTGTGTATTTGAGACTTTAATGCAAGAAAATAAGCCTGAAAATAGAAATATATACTCCAGTGTCAGCCACCACTGGACTGTACAAAATAAATGAAGTGAGCTGTTTTGTGATCAGCCTCTGTACGTGTGCTAGCAAATCCATGGCGTTAGGTGAGAGCGCCAGCTATCATGACAGCTATATGCTACATGTATGTTGTGCTCCCGCATTCTGGAATCTGCCACAAAATCCACCCTAGTCAGAAAACTGTATTCCAGGGTCTAAAAGAAGATTCAGTTTTTAAAAATACATAGTGTGTTCCCCAGCTCTTTTTGATCACTGCAACAGCTTAGGTAGTCCTTATGCCCTGAGCAGCCCAGTACATTATGTTGATACGTTTATTTGCATGGTTATGCTGCAAAACTGAACAAGTAACTAGTGAGGCTAAAAAAAAAAAATAAATTGTTTCTTCCATGCTTGCATAGGGTTACTTTTACAGCCAGATCTGTTCGTTTATTTAAGCCAAGACACAGCAGCTACAATGACAAAGCAGAAATGAGTGGCCAAAGCAAAGGCTGATCAAGTATTGCTCCTGTGTATATGTAGCACAGTTTTAGCTAAAATTACATGCATGCACATGTATATCTGTACATCTGTGTATAGGTAGGTGTTTGTGCTATGCATACATATATATGTGTATATACATGTATGTACGTATACACTTACATACACACACTCAATAGGAAGATTTAAAACAATTCTAAATTTATTTCCCAGGCCCCCAAGTCCTAAAATATGCAGTGTAACAGACCTTTACCTCAATAGCAGCGTTAATTCTTCAAGGTCCACTCCTTCCCACTGTTTTTCCTCTATTCCCAACCTTCACAGTTTCTCAAGAAACTTGACACGTTTGTCATCAAACTTTACAAAGTTGCTGATGAAATCCAGAGGAAATAAAAAGAATTATACAATACTTTATCTGCATATTAAAAAGTAAAACAAACGAAACCCACCCAAACGCTTTGCCTGTGATAATAAGGAAAGTGTTGAAAGGTTCCTATTCAGGTCAACACGTTTACAAAATATCCGACAATGTCATCCTGACCTCTACTGGAAACCCTAAGCATTTGCAGGCTGAAATCGCAGAACATCAGTAAACCCAGAGCAACACAAGATTTAGAGATGTAACATCTATTCCCAGCATCTTTTCAACATTAATTACAAGACACTACAGGGAATAGTAGGGGACAGCTGCAATACTACCAGCAACTAAAGAGGACGTAACAAAAAGTATTTTGCAGTGTTCTCACTTCTACAGCTATGTACAGGGTTATGTCATCTACGATTATATTTAGGGTTTAGTAGATGTGCTCGCTTTTAATCTGATCATCTATCCATATTATTTTTTTGCACATCCATTAAGGTAATGGAAATATAATGGACAGGAGTTAGAGTCACAATAGGTACAAACAGTTACATCGTATCATAAACTCCTAAAGCCCTTAGTGTTTAGAAGATTAATCTGAAATTCAAAGCAACATTCAGAAAAAGAAAATGATCCTCTGCTAAAAAGTCAGGTATGTATAAAGGAGTGATTAACCCTTCCAGGTTCATATCAGAAACAACAAAAGCTGCACAATCCAGCTCTGACAAATCCTGCAAGAGGTCAGAAAACTTACAGCCTGAAAACTGCAATTTAAATTTGTATTTCTGCATTTCAACCCAACCATATGATTTACTAACACATTAAAAGTGACATTGAACCTCCTGGAATGGTTGTATTGAGGCTCACTACTTTTCTCAGTACATAAAAATCATATCATAAGCCTGTGAGAGGCTCATAAAACCGTTCTACATTTTGAGCAATTTTGGTGTTTGCTACTGCAATTGCTAAAGATGAGCCAAATTTAGAATTGTTCTACTTTGCTTGTATCAGATATGTAGAAAACCAGAGCTTGCCACTCCAGCTGGGACTTCTCTTGAAAAATCAGTACATGCAAGGTGAGAGCTCAGCTGGTGCAAACTACTGTAGCTCCAGGGACATGTATGAGAAGACATACACTCCTCTACATCTTAGTTCTTACCATTTTGCATTTAGCAACCATCTTTGCCTCAGCTGAATTCACATAGCTGTTTTGAACAAAGCAATAAGGAACTTTATTTAGTAAGTGTTCCTTAAGACATTACTCTTATTGGGGCCACTTATTGGCCTCCCAGACAACAGCCTCCTTTAACGCTTTGCCTGAAACACAGGCAAAGGTGGATGAATGTGAGGGACAGCAAAGGGAAGGTTCAGTAGCACTGAAATACATACTGAGCAGCTAAAACCAGTGTCACAAACTACACAGGGGAGTGTGTATTCCACACACTATTAATCAAAGCCACCTGAAGTCATCTGGATTGTGCAACAACATGAAGTCTTGATATAGCGAAACACACAGAGTTGTCACAAAAATTAGAATTTGACCTACTGCAATGAAACTTTCAGCAGAGAGCAAGAAACTTTTCTGAATAGGTGCATTTGGCAAGAATAGCATCCAAAACAGCAATATTTTAACAGAACCAAATGACTGGATGTAACCTAATATTTCAATGGCACATGCTTGGAAGAGCTCATATTGGTGCATATCCAAACACTGCATTTTCCTTCAAAGGCAAATGTAGCACTATGAAGGCTGAACTGGGAGGTGGGGGGTTATCCTTCCTGCCATTACAAGTTACAGAGCATCTCACATGCCCACTTCCTTCTTACATAACATAAGGTGATAAATCTGCTTGACATAAATCAGTTATGGAAGAATACAAGTTCACTAAATGCATCTTTAAATCAAGGGCAGGAATCTCCCTCAGTACTAGATCAAAAGCTCAAGTTATATTTAAGCTCTAATGAGACGCAGACTTATTTATTAATGGTTGGGGCACAGGGCCAAGAAAGCTTCTGTGTTCCAACTCTGTAGCATGCCAAATACTTTACAGTTTTGGACAAGTGTGTGACTCCATTTCTCCATCACATAACCAGGGATTATAGTATTTGGTTACCTCATAATGACCTTAGGAGGATATATACAGTCCTTCTGTGTTGTATTTAATAAAGTCCTACCCTACAGGATCTGTAACCTAAATCTGAAAGATTTGAGATCTAACTGAAAAGAAAGCATTGGAAAAGATGTGAAATAGAAAAATGAAGTGATTATTACATTAGAATAACACAATTTCAGTTTTGAAGGATTATTATAAGAACATCTCAGAAAGGGAGGGTCAGACAGACCCTTGTTTCTCTGATTGGCACATCGTTTAGAAATAAGAGAGAAACAAATAATCCCCCAACTGGTAAGCAACTGAAAAAAATTATAGTCACCTTTGACTCTTTCTATAACTGTTAGTTTCATCCACAACAGGTACTTCTTACATCAAACTACGCCTTTAGTCACATGCATACAGCCCCATACCCCCGAGGATACAGCTTAGTCTGCATGCCTCTTCCCCTTGTGTCCCAGAGGTAGCAATTCCTGTAGGAACCCATTGGGAAACAAGGACAAAGCGAATTATTTGCCTTTGAGGCAAGCAATGGGTACACTATGTCTCCATGGAGCCACAAGCCAATCCAGAGGGCACAATGAACAGATACTACTGCTGGGAGGAGGGCGTGCACTGCAGGCTCTAGCAACAGACACCTGAGGTACAGCTTACATGCATCCACAGACCTACAGCCAGCATCCTGGCAGGGCATATGTACACTCACTGTCTCTGACTCCAAAAGCAAGAAAGTCTAAAGGTGAAAACACAAGCACAGCTTCAGCCTCACCCTTCCCTCAAGCCACTGCTGATCCAGGCAAGAAGAGAGGCTTTTCACCCTATGCTAAATACAGGATGACTTGGAGCATCGCGTGACTTCCTCAGAGGAGCCATATGGGGATGCACTAAGGGACACACCTGGTGGCTGAGGAGGTGGGAGATCTGGGAGGCATGCATGCTGTGAGCCAACCACACAAGATTTCTAATGGAGCACTATGTGTTTTTAATAACAAACATGTTTATGGTGGTGCCTTTCACACTTTATTAGTTGAAGTCTACCCAAGCAGCCATATGGTTGGCATTCCAGTATCATCCTAAAGAGAGGGATCCCCTCTTACAGCAAAGTGTTCCTGTTTTCAGGCTTCGCTGAAGAATCTCAGGAATCTACCCACAGTAAAACTTTACTGCATGCAGCACAACAAGAGAAGAAAGAAAAACAAAGTTTCACTTCCAAGTCTCAGACTGAATTTGCAATATTTACATTTTGGAAAGTAAAATGCCTCTTCCTCCATTCTTCATTCATTTCAAACTCCATGGCACTTCACAGTCACATCTTCTGGAATAGAAGAGGAGGTAAGGCCTTGAACTTGCTGCAGCCTGTACGGACACAGCTCTTTAGCTGCCATCTAGAAAGCAGGAGATGTATTTTCACAAAAGCTTAGCAACATAAAATAGAAGTGAGCTGGTAAAACAAGGGGAGATTTTGAGTATCAACAGTTGTAAGTTCTTCTGAAATTCTAAATACTATATAATACTTCACAGCAGGTGTAGAGAGAAAGCATGGCTGCATGTCTAGATTCAGAAGTCCTAGCAAGAGCTACAATACCCAGTTTTATTAAGTAAATCAGGAAAGACTTTGGAATAAAGAAATTCAAAGTAAGCACCATCATTTACATCTTTGGTTTTGACTCTTTTACCTCTTTGAGATTATAACGTGAGACATTTTAACAAGTTTAAGAAACCTGCAGAAATGTGAGTGAATCTTCTACTAAAAAAAAAAAAATTAGCAACAGCAGCTCTTGCATTGAAACAGTTTCTCCACTGCAGAACAGCAACAGAGTTTCTAAAGAAGATGTGACCACGGAGTTTTCTTGCAAGTCACTGCTGCTTTTAGGCACGAAGCTTAAAAATATGGATGTTTGTGTTACCTGTCAATAAGAAGCTAAAATTAACTGGTATTTTGAAAGGTGCTTGACCAACACTGCATTCGATCTGTACTTACTTTGGATTACTGATATTTAAGATAAGAGGAAAATATGCAATGATGACAAAAATGTGTTATAGTTTAGAAAATTATTATTTTTAGAACTACTCTAATCTTCAAAATTGCTTACTCTCAGGACCATTTTCAACTTTACCTTAATTTCATTTCTGAACATTTACAAATCCAATGGGAGTGTTTTATAAGCAGTAAGTGATAAGAAGAAGGAGAAATGATGGCCAAGGGTCATATTACAAGACAGAAGCTCAAGAGACTCAGAGACTGTGCTCCATCAGCCTCTATTTTTAAGTGTGATGCAACCAACTTGCTTACACAAGGGTATTGTGAAGAAAAGATTCTCACAGTCTGCCAGATAAAAATTCTACAGAAGAGAAGGATGTAAGAGTGAACACATAAGGAAAAGATCATTAGGAGGTAACGCATTTTTTTTGTCTATACAGAACACAATAAAATTCCTGCTACTAACTGTGACTTTGACATGAAAGTTGCTCCTGCTATAGTGCCAAAATGCATATTTAATGATAAAGAGATCAATAAAAAGATTTTGAGGCCTACCAAGCATTTCATTTGAAGTCATGCCTTTTATTGCCTTGGGTGGGGTTTTTTTTGGTTTTGTGGTTTGTTTGTTTTTCCTTTGTAACGCTAAGATCTGGGCAAGGTATTGATAAAATTTCTAAACCAGATGAACCTAATCAAGTAGTGCCACTTATACTTTAAACACAAGTGACAAACAACCTTGGAAAAAAAAAATAATAGCGTCTCATATTTAAACATGAAAAGCTTCTGCAGGTTAAAACAATGAGACCCAAAGCTGGAAGCCAAACCACAGTTCTTTATATACCAGCTGCTAAAATAAGATGGGGGTTATATCCTAGAGTGGTCCTCTTCCAGTAGGACTTTCCAAGCTTAACCAATATTTTCCAACAACTCAGTGATCATGCTATGGATTTAAACTACACACAAAACCCAGGGAAAACAGAGATGCCTTAAACTCTCCATTGAAAGCCAGTGAGATTCTTCCTGCCTCCTGGTTAAACCAACCAGGGGCAGATCTCCCAATATCCAGAATGCAAAATCCTAAGCCTGTATCTTCAAAATAATGGAATATCCATTTGGTGAGTGAAATACAGAGCAGCCATCCATAGGCAGCCTACTGCCTTGGGGACACTTAAGACCTGATTGTTCAGCACCTGAAACTGAACTTTTAAACATACAAACTCCTTGTGATGAGGTCATGAAAATTTGATCACTAATTTATTTTTTTTGTGCACTTCACTCTCTCTGCAAAACAAAGAGCACTGCTTTCTGTTCTCAAAAAAAGTCTTGTGTAATTAGACTATAAGAGATTCAAGTTTTGTCTCTTTTCACACATACAGAAAGTGAGACACAGCACAATCATGATTCTGACTGGAGCTTTCAAGCACAGCTACAATAAAAATAACCCTCCAGTCCTGTCTATATCTTACTCCTTCTTAACAGACAGTTGCACGACATGAAGGAAATTATGTAAGGCAGATAATGAAGCAGAATGTTTTGACAGTGCAAACTGATAAATTGTTTCAATCTCAGCACAAAAGATGAATAATTCTAAACTGGTTACAGAATACATGCTACAGACAAAAATGTTCTCCATACTTTCAACTGCATTTTAGAGGGGAACAAAAGGCTTTCTAAATACGACTGCATATTCTTTCAGAAGAAACGTGCCTTAACGACAAATGTTATCCTATTTGATAACTCGGTGCAATTGTGACTTGGTGACAAAGTGCCACATATCAATGACTATCTATATATGGTACTGCGACTACAAAAAACAACCTCTGAGCTTGCAGAGCGTTACTTGGCCAAAGGGTACTCATGAGCAAATTCTGACCTCCAGCCTGGTAACACATTTTGGGCTAGTCTGAAATGCTGTGAGGCTTTCAAAGCCATTGGCTTTGCGAGCTGGGTTAGACCACTTTTTTAGTTCTAATTTAAACACTCAAGGTCAATAGGTTCAATCATTAAATCAGTGTGAACTTCAGTACAGATCACAGGACAGAGTCTGTGATTAGTTATAAGGACATTCAAGGGAAGCATAAAATGGTCCTAAGAGCAAATCTGTGGGCAAATTAAGGCTAAATGCTCACAGTTTCAAGTAGACAGACTTGCCTATTATTTCTATATAATGCTATTACACATATATTAGCCCCTCTTAACTGATAAACTATATTTACACATGGGCTATTTTATTTAGAACATCTGTTTCATTCTCAGGAGCACTTAGGACATGGAGCTTCTATAGAAATGCAGCTGTAATTGCAGAACTTAACTAAAGGAAAATTATTCAACCTTTCTAAGCTATCCATAAAAATAAAAAAAATAATATGTCAAAATCATAGTCACACTTTACTTAAAATTATGCAACTATGAAAAAAAAAAGACCAATAGGTACAACATTACTGATTTTTCTTTAACTCCTTAAAGCTCTATCTCTTTCTGACAACTTCTCACACGATTCCCATAAAAGCGGTAGATTCATTTTTACTTCATTGTTATCATTCTTCCTTTTGCTCTCCCACAGTAACTTTACTCAAGGAAAAAAATCAAACAAGATACCACCTTTCAAAGGTATTCGTGTGACTGAATTTGCATGTTCTGTACTACAAAATGAATCCTTGGTACATCCACATAATTCCAAGCAGTAAAATTATCACAAAATCTGAAATTACAAGCAAGCTCTAGAAGAAAGCAATCTTTCCCAGGTCTTTTTGAATGCTCAGATGCATCAATTTGCAGCCCATTCTGATCATCTTGCAGAGGTTCAGCACACTTTGGCTCACAAGTGTTGTCAAGTGGGACCTTAAGGCATTTTCAATGGGGTTGAAAGTACATGGGAAGCAGAGAGATCAGAGAGCACTGTACGGAGAATGTTAAGAGGGTAAATTGCATTCATGTCACAAAGCATTTTCACTTTTTCAAAGAATCTAAGCTGTAGGCATTTTGCTGTCACTAAAATACAAGATATCTTTCTGAACTTCAAATTTGAAGAACACAATGTTAAAAAAGCACATTAAAAAACACCGTCAGCAGCCACTACAATTTTTTCAAATCTGAGGGAAAGGGGTAAGAGTGTCTATTACAGATCACATAAACCACATGAAAAAACTCCTTATCACCAGATAGGGAGTTTATTTAATACAATTCATACGGACATGCTGAGATAAGTCTTATTTGGATTGTGTGGAGCTGCAGAAGCCAGGCTAGGTTTGATGAATCTCACTGCTGTGCAGCTGGTGCTAGTATCTCCTTTCCCACTTGCCCCTTTGGTTCCTGGACAACAGAATGAACTCGTTTTATTTACAGTATAAATTGTCCTCCTACCGAGAAGGACAACAATGCACCGCTCAACAGAGCAAGCTTAGTACTTTACTTATAGTCCAAATGTAATGATTTAATTTTTCATAACCCACTAAGAAAAAAATTAACTAAAAAGACAAACAATTTAATTGTCCCAATTTTCCCTCCAGCACACTCAGGAGGGAAATTCCCTGGGGTTTACCCAGGGGGAATTAAACCCAGGGGTTTACTTGAGGAACAAAAAGCAGGCAGAGTTAAGAAATCAGCTCTCTTGTGGAGAGCCACCTTTCATGTAACTAAACCAAATCCTTAGTTGAGCATCCATCAAAAAAAACCCAAAATCAAAAAAAAACAGGATCACTTTTTCAGTCTCTAGAAATAGCAATTTCATTTTCTTCTTTTTTTTTAATTTTGTTTTATTATTTTTTTAACACAATAGGCCACAGTGTCTTTCTGTGGAAAAGAGGAGTAATACTAACCCTGCTTTACTCATAATACAAAAGCTCCAAAATAAACCTATTGAAGTTTGCACTAAAATGCTTGTCTTAATCTTTGTGAAATAGTAATTTAAAATAATATAAACTAAAACCTGTGGAGCAACACTTTGGGGAGCTAGGAGATGCCAAAAAAGCTTACAATAAATGATGCAACAATCAAACAATTAACCAGTTTGTCTCCATTTAAACCAGAATAACCTTCCCTTTCTTCCTTCCCCCTCTGCTTCAGTTATAGCCCCAGTTCTAAAACCAAATGGAGTATTTTAAATGACACTAAAACACACCTGATTTATGAAACACTGTTTAAACTACATCATCTTGAACAGGCCAGCATTAAAAGACCTAATGGTGACTGGTTCATGTCATTTACATTTTCCCCTCTGAGGAGAACAAAGATTTACAGGGCTTCATTTAAGCACTAACTTTGAATACAGAAACAAAGTGGCTTAAGTACCTTATCCTGAATGAATGAAAATGGAAACCCTTTCAACACAATGATGCTGGTCACAAAGGCTCACCATACACACAACATTTACAATCACTAATGACTAATTATCTGCTAATTAAACAGAAGTGGTATCGCACCCTAACCGGTGGCTGTATTGGGATACAACGACATCTCTTTATTCTAAATGGTAATTGCTGCAAAGCATAACATAATGCCAGATCTACAAACAAAACGTGAAATTCAGATCTGTGTGTGAGGCAACAAGGCTTTCTCACCAGAGTCAGGCACTTCAGGGGACGATTCAAGACAACCACCTTACTGAGGAGGCAAACTTTGAATACTGACATGTAACTATTTAGAGACAGGTAATAGGAAAGGCTGAGAATGAAGGAAGAAAAATAAACCAACGGCTCTCCAGTCTTATGCCTCAACTGGATGTTAGACTTTTTAATCAGAATTTCAAGAAAGTTCCTATGTGCACTGGGGATCTAAAGTTAAAAGAAAAATAATCATCATTTAAAAAAATTATGTCCACACTTTTTGCTATCTGAGTCTTTTCTTGCAGCTTGAAACTTTCTGGCTAATTGGTCCTTCAGATAGCTAGCTGCTTATCACAGACTTTTTCCTTCTACTGAGTTTGCAAATTTTCACAAAAATGTCATCAACAAGAAGTAACACCAGAGAGGGGCCTGCGTTTCACAGTAAAGAGAAAGACGGTTTTGAAAAGGAAAGGGAAGTTGTCAGAAGCTTTGGTGCAGGTTTACTGTGAAATTGAACATATATCTCAAAACAGTTTGTTTTATTACTTATCAGGCATAAATTGAATTCTTCATAGGGACTTCATATTTCTCTATCCTAAAAAAAGCAGACTGAAGGCACACATTAGGAGAAGGGCTCAGGCACCTCCGCAGCTTCCTTCCTACACTGCAACACAGCACGGGAATGCTGTGCTCATGGAGGTACGGGATGAGAGGAGACACCATCCAGTCAGGAAGCCTGGACACAGGAAGCACAAAGCAGCAGAAGGAAGAATGGTAAATAAACTTCTCCAATCTTGTATAAAAACTGGAGCATTTGATCAGAGAATGCCAAGTAAAATAATTATTCTAATCATTGTTTTCCTGAGGGGCTCATATTGCAGTGAAAAACAAACCAAAAGTGTTTCTGATTTCAAAGAATACACATTTATTTCCATGGCACAAAACCTTGAGCTTCGGTCTATTCTTCTTAGAACAGGAGACTTATTCTCAGAAGAAGAGAGTTCTTCCCAAAGTCTGAACTGGAGCTATTCAGCTTTCTGAACTCTTTTCTTATGTAGTTTCCCTCATATGAACTGTGAAAAGTTCTCCTGCCCATATTAACAGTAATTTCATACGTTCATGGAGTTTTGAAGCTATTTCTTATTTCTTCTACATAAGGCCAAATCACTTCAAAAATAAGCATTCCTTTGCATAAATCACATTAAAGCACAACATACTCAACTGTTTCCCATTTAAGTAATCTAAAAAAATTACAAGAAAAGGTAGGAGAGAGTGAGATGAACAAAAATGAGACAAAAGAAAGGTGCGAAGAACAGCCTGAAGAAGGGAAAGCTATAGTTTCCTAGGAGCACAAGAAAAGTAAGAGAATGTGAGTGTGTGAGAGAGAAAAGAGTAGGTTTGTTTTACTTTTAAAATACACATTGCTTACTTTCCTGGAATGATACTCTCGGCTCACCAGTAACTCTTTCTGATAGGTTTACGCGATGCTTGCTTTTTTTTTATTTCAGAACACAAAACTGTTAAAATGCTGAAGTAGTCCCAATACAGTCTGATATGCCAGGACCTTGTCAGTAACCAGTACAGAGAATTTCTCTGTAGCATATAAAAATAAATATTTATGTCTTTTGTACCAAATCTGGTTTATGTCATACTGTAGTTTAACTACTAACATAACTCTGAGACGATTAATGCAACAGCAAGTTTCCGAACTTACAAAGTATCCTATATTTTACACTGGGGTTACACAAAAACCCTCTTCTAAAACAGATACTGACAGAGACTAATAGCAGATGCTGTAACTTAATCTCAGAACCCCACTGATGTCAAACCTCTTGAGCATCATACACCGTTTAAGGTACGGTATTATCACAATCCTTCAATGGAATTACAGTTTTGTAACTAATCTCTCCCTATCAGTTACACTACACAGAAACTGTGAAGTCCAAATACAGAGAGACCATAGGTGTGAATGATTGCACTTGAAGTCTTTTTCCCCAACCATATTTCCAAGCCGGAGAGTGATAAATGGTGCACCAGTTATAAATGGGCAATAGGGTCAGTGGAACTAAAAGCTGAGAGTTCAAAGAAAAGTCACAATTCTTAAGAGTTCAGGAAAAGGCCAGAGACTGATGTTGCAAAGCTTCATGATAAATGGCCAGGGTTATTATACACCAATTAGAGAAGATAGTTGATTGGCAAATGTGAATGCTAGAGCCTTAGACCATCCAACTCACCTTACTACTCTGTAAGTGTTAGAGTCTCCCTGTATCAGTCTAAAAGTTTTCCTTGACAGAAACTGAATAGCCACAAATAAAATAGTCACGAGAGGTTTTGGCAATAAGGAAATCAAGCATATTAATTACAAATCAACCAGTCACATCTACACTAGGCCACATGATTACATCAAAGACTGAGAGGACAGGGATTTCGTCACTACAGCTATGAACAATGTTTATCATAGCAGACTGAAGGCCGAATGTACTGACAATTTAGGTACCTGAAGTGGGAAAAAATCAGGAACTAGAATTTAGGCACACAGGTTCAAAAGGTTGGCCCAAGAACAAATCTGCACAGACACCTGAATCCCTTCCTGCACAACTCAGAGAAGTGGAAGCTGACAGCACCTCCTTTTTGTGGAAAGGGCATAATGTTTAGACCATCTTTTCAGGCATTGAAAAAACTAGGTTTAGACATGCCCCCCCCCC
>NW_010184335.1:133143-139426 GCF_000695765.1 Mesitornis unicolor
CCAATCCAGGTGAACACCCTGCACACCAGGAGCACGTCCTATCCTGCACTACTATACAACCAGGAGATGAGAGCTGATGGATCTGGAAGGAGCGCTGGCAGGAGGGAACTTGTGGACCGGGCCTTTTGCCATTCCTATGCAGGAAGGAAAAATAAAATGGTTCCTCATTTGAACTCCAATATTACTTCTACCTTTTAGACAACAGACTAATACAAAAATAGTCACCATGGTGAGGCCTGGAACAAATCTCCTTTCTGACAGATAAGATCCAGATTCTGAATAAGCTAAGTTGGAGAGATCTCCAGACTTCTTTAGAAACAAATTCGTGAGCAGACTTTCCAAGGCTGCATTTCCATGGTTTGCTCAGAGCTGGAGGCACCAGATTCACAGAATCTTATGTCATGATTTTATATCTCTGAATTTGCAGAACCAGGGTCTAAAATTGGATCTCAAAAGTGATCATGTATTGTAATATACAAAAAGATGTGCATTAGGAATTAAATTACATGTATTTTTCTAAATCTTCTTCTCCAAAATAAATTAGCTTAATCTTTACTTATTGCTTTTTATTGCATCTCTGCAATAACAACAAAAAAATAGTTCTGTCGAACATTTTTACATAAGATTTGAACAGTAATGAACTAAAAATAGATGTATACTTACCAAAAGATTCTTAGAGACAGAACATGAGGTAATTTTACACTGAACTGCTACTCATGCTACCTGAAAATATTCTCCAGAGGTGTATCTCAATGCTTACAATGAAATTACATAGAAGAGAAATAATTGGCCATCCTTGCTTTCATATGATAGACTTACATGATGGATTAAATGTTCCAGTAATGCTAAAAAAATTAACCTATAAAATGAATTACAAAGCCACAACATTTAAAACAACTTGCTTACCTTTAAAGACTAGCATTGCAATGGGAATAAGAAACACTGTTCACAACATCCAGAACACTGCTTAATATTATTTTAAATATCGCTACTCAATTTCCGCTATCAAATCACTCCTTACCATGGGACTATCTCCTTGTTTTCAGAACATAGCTAAAAAAAAGTATAAATGTTCTTAAGTAAAACATTCATAAGGCAGGAAATGGGGAAATTAATTCCCCCTCTCACTCGTATATACAGACTGAACAGAGAGTCTTTATGTGCTCATATAACATTTGCTAAATGAGCGTTCACTCCCTCATTACAAACATTACATGGGTAACTATTCTGTTTTCCCTGAAAAGTCACTACCCTTGGTTTATAAAGTTCCTGAACTACAAATTGCTGGAAGTTAGGAAAATATTCTTGGGAAGTATCACTGTACGCTGATACATGACACACTCTTCCTGAAGCGTCTACTACTGGCAGTTGGCAGAGATGTAACGCTAGGCTGCATGGAGTTGTGTTACAGTCCCATAGGGCCACGCTAATAACACTGGGACGGGTGTCACAAACACTACACATGCAGTTAACGCCGCTTCCTTCATTCTCATATGTCAGAGAACTGTACTTATTACATCTGTTTTTCCCAATGTGCTTTGGAAGACATGCTCATCTAAGTGTAAGGGACATGCTTTCATCTGGTTATGTATTTTGACATCTAGCAGTATTTAGAAATAACTTTTCCAAACGTAGGAAGCAAGCAAGCCTCACTGGTCTATAAATTCTCTGCAACGTAAAATGCAATTATTTTAATTAATTTTGTTTTAGTGACTGGCTCCCCTTCTGAAGCATGCCTGAACACTCACCTGGGCACAACATGGGCAAGTCTTGTTTAGTCTTATTCTTCCACTGCTTCACAGGCAGCAGCAGGGGCAGGACAGACAGGGAGGCAAGGAGCAAGTAGCAGCAGGTCTGGAGGCCTGCTGAGAGGCCTAGAGAGGGCAGTGAGGGAATAAAGCAAGGAGGAGGAAATGATGAAAGACAAGAGGACAAAGCTGAAGTTTGGATGTCTCCAAACAGGTTGATCTAGAACAGGACAGTGGTCCCCACTCATGAAGAGAATGAAAATCACTGAAATAAGAACCAGTTCACAGAAATCCACTATTGGACAGCCCTCCCTTCCTCAGCTAACCTTTCTGTAGCTCATTTAGTGGAGACTACACTTATCTTGTAGAGGACTGTATTTTTAATACACTGGACCTGGGGTATCACTTAACCTGTCTGTAACTCATTGCCCTTCTCTGCACTTCCATCCTTTTCCAGTTTCCTCGCGCATTATGTACACACCTTCCACAGCAGAGCTGGGGTCTCACAGTCAGCCTAGCTTGCTACATAACCCTAACGCACTCCTTCCAGGTGACCTGAGCAATACATGGCATGTAGTAAGTATTCTGCAAGTGACAAAAGGTAAGCTAGAGGCATATGGCCATATGCCCATTTGACCCTGTCAAGAATATCCTTGTGGTATTATTACAGACTGCCCTACAAACTAACAGAGAAATCCCATGGAAGATCAAGATATAAACAACAACAAAAAAGTCACATCAGGACAGAAAATAAGGGCTTTCATAGGTTGCCATCCATTCACAATTATAGACCCAGATTCACTTCAGAATACCCTAGGTCTCAAGGCACACCTCCTAGCCATCCGAGACACAGACTCACATGCCTGATTCGCCTGAAGTGGGGTTTTGTATGGCAGAGAAACCTTTGTGTTCAAGTTGTTCCAAAAGTGAATTTTTCTTGGTGATTCAGAAAGGCAGTTTGAACCTTGGCCTCCAAGATCCCCAAGCTGTAACTTGATCATCAGCTATTTGGGAGAAAGTACCTCCAGCTCTGCTGGAGCTATTTATTCCACTTGGCATAAAGAGTGAGAGGCCCTGCCTGGACAGCTGGTGGCTGGGGGGCACCCTGGTCATGCAGGAGACAGCAATCTCAGCCTGAACCTTAGCTGCCTGGCAGTAGCTTTTGTAGCAGTATCACTTGCTATTTGACAGTAGAACCTTTCTCTATCTCTCTTCTCTTCTCTTCTCTTCCACCCACCCAAAGCGTGGTCAGGAAGATTTCTTATGAATCAGAATTAGATCAGATTTCTTCGACTAGAAAACTCCCAATCAGCTCCATTCATATGAGGCAGACACGGGGCAAATGTAAAGCTGTGCAACTCCTACCTAGAAGCAGTCTGTTGAAATGAAAACCAGAGTTCAGCTTTAGGGAGGTCTGGTTCCTCCTCGACAATTTCAAGCTCTGAGACAAAATTAGCAATTTTTAGAGCAAAGATCAACCTCACTTCTGAGCCTAGATATCAGAAGCTGGCAAATGTTGCAAGGCAAACACTGAACTTTGAAGTCCTGCACTTTCATTTAGTGCAGAAAAAGTCCTTATCACCCACATTTAAGTGACAGTCACTTTTCTCCAAAGTGCAGATTGCACTAAAGCTCTCTTGCAAAAGACTCTGAACTTTATCTTCCACTTTGAGAATACTGCTCGAAAAAATACAATTTGGCACTTCAAAAGAGACATTTGACTTGTCCTTGTCTCAAATGATTGCCCCTTATAGCCCTTGAGCAACAGCAGCTTTGGGAGCATTTAAAAAAGAAATGCTCTAGCACCGTGCTCATTTGGTATCAGAGAAAGCAGCTACTCTGAGCTACTGTAATTCTCATTATCATCTTCTTTGCAAATGTACTACTGCTCAGTGAGACATACAGCTTAATTTTCTCAGTCTTGTTTTTAAGCTGTGGTACTTAACATGGCTTATAATTAAGATGCAGAAAAGGCGTTTCAATATATTTCTTTACATCAAACCTGAAGGAAGTAATAGCTGCAGCTATTTGGGGTAATAATACCTGAAAATCATCATTAATTTCTTAAAGCTTGTGTTAAAATGTAGTCTGTTATTCTTTAAAAAAAATAAATTATTAGAATTCATCTCATTGAAATATGTTTGTTCACACCTACATATGCATGCGAATGTACACAGATACAGGCTTTTCCTGTATCAGGTCAGCACATTAAACCAGATTTTTCTTTTACATCAGCTCTCAGGCAAATCTTCACATTTTCCATGTTATTTACAAGGACATTAAGAAGGTCTTGTTCTTTCTACCTCAGTGATTTATTCTTCCTATATGCAGATGTGGTAATTCTTTAGAAGCTGGTTAATTATATGTTCTAGCAATAACAGTAGGATTTAACAGAATAACTTTGATATACCAAGCTTATAAAAAGTCTGTCTTCATTTTCAGACTCTGATTTTGCTATGGGATGTTTGAAATTAAAATAATAATTCTTAACATAAAGTAGCTAAAAAAGTCGGTGTCTGACATTCCAAGATACAGTTGGAAATACAGTAAATATTTTTGCATAAATATTTGACAATTTGTTAAAAAACATTTGCAAAAATAATTTTTAATGTCAGAAGTTATCAAGAGTTAAGTTATTATTAGCAATTACTTGGTGATAAGAGATGCTTTTAAACAAACACCTACTAGTTTTGTCAAATACACGATGCATAGCTGAAGCACACTCCCACACAAAGTTTTGTTAAGAGATGAGGGAAACAAGATCTGCATTCAGCTAGATTTATTTTTTTTTAACTAGTATGTATTCTGCATTCATAACAGGACTAGTTTTTTTCTAAATGCTGCTAAACTTAGCCTCAACTACATGGATTCAGCATTAGGGTACAGATGCCAAAGTTTGGAAGTTTTTCTATTCAGATATTTTACACTTAGACTATGTGTGTCATAACCTTGATTCGACACAAGCCAGAGAACATCTGGAACCACATCTGTTGTGCTGACTTGCTTCATGCCGTATTTAAATATTTTAGGGCTCACTGGTCACCTTGGCTGTTCACTGTCAGAGTGGCAGCCTGGTGGCCAGAGCTCTGTCAAGTGTTTTTCTCCTGGTCAGGAAACAGCTGAACAACTTCTGTCTGCACCCAGGTCCCCATTCCTTACTCAGAAGGCTGTGTGCAGTTCACACAACCCGCAGACTACAGCACCGAGCCTGCAGACACAAGTGTGCTTAAGGCTGCACATGTGAGTAGCCTCAAGGAATCCAGTCACGTTATATAGGTACAAAACAAGACAAGTACACAGTACATGATATAAAACATTATTATCACTAGAAAAATAACCAGAAATCATCTCCTGTATCCTGCCTGCCCAGTCCAGTAGTATTCTCCCCAACCTCTCTGCTGAAAAAGACCAATTCTCAGAGACTATTAAACATTAGATGTAGTGCGAACCAGATGATTCTCCTCTTGCAGAAAGTTGTGGGTTGTTTATAAGAAAGTAATCAAAAATTATATTTTTTTAATCAAAAATAACCAATAGATCTGGAGTAGTCACCCAGACTTACCTAGTTTATTGTTAGAGACATGTTAAGAGTGTTACAGTTTTAGGTAGTGCATTCAACAAGACAACCAATTGCTTACAAAAGCTATTAGGAGAGAAGAATCCCTGTAGAAAGGATCCGAGAAATGTCAGGTTTACATGAGATGAAAAGTGGCAAATACAGCAATGTGCTAGGCAACGTGTTGCTCAGGTAAAACTAGAGGCATCTTCTTCACAAGGCTGTTTCCCAAGAGCTATTTCTGTATGCACGTATTCAATAGGACCCAGTGAAAAATTCAAAACCTTACCTAAACTATAACAACGTACGCAATTAAGGAATGTGTTCTTTAGCAAAGATGGTAATATTTGTTTCCTTAAATGTCAATCAGAAAATTGTCATTTTTCACATTTGAAAATGTCACACCAGTAGTCAGTCTTACATACAGTCAGTTTTTATATATCAGCTTTATCATCAGACTGGCAGTAACCAGAATGCAAGTACTAAGGTACTGCAAAATAATGACAACAAATAAATCCCGCCACTCTTGCTGCTACCTAAACTTGCTCAGCAGCTTGCACAACTGGACAATAACCATGAGACCAAACCAGAACAAATTCTTCCCTAGGCTGCTTTTGTGTATATTTAGGGGGAAAAAACCCTGTTCTTCAGTTACTTGAAGTTACACAGCTAAAAAAAAAATATTTAATATTCTTCCTGAACTTGATAGTACATTTATATCAAAGATACTGTTAGCTTGTCTGGAAAATCCCTTAGGAAAAGTCTTACCTTATGTGGAGGAGACAAATTAAGCCCAAATTTGCAGTTTGAGACAATTTTTTTTCTTCTAAGGATGAATTTATCTCTTTTCAGTTCAGCACCTCTGTGCTCTCTTCTAACCTAATTTTGTCTGTGATAAATGCCAGAGTTTCAGTGGAGTCACTTGAGCTCCTGTAAGAAAAAGACTGAAGTAAAAAATGAATGCACTCAACATTCCTGC
>NW_010184335.1:139457-148104 GCF_000695765.1 Mesitornis unicolor
ATTGCTTGTCAGGACACTAAAAGCCTTGCAAGGGTATAGGTGAGGTACAGCTCCAGAACTGCCATTCTTCAGACAAAATTGCATTTCGGTTTTCTGCTAATTATTCTGTTCTAACATAATGAAGTTAAAACTCATTCAGACTAAACAGGTCTACAATTTGTACAGGCCTGATACAGGCTGTTTTATAGGATCCATTCCCAGGGGTACTGCATGGCTAGAGGACATTCAAATTCAATTTCAGCCTTGGTTTAGTCAGGAGAAAGACAACAAATGCCTTCTACCGAGAGGCACTGCAAAGCACAGCTGGCCAAAGAAGTTTCTCAATTTAAGTACTTTCTATTTTTTCCCTACCCAAGCACCTTACAGGAATGTTTTTCACTTGCTGACAGAAGGTCAGCAAACAGCACGAAAGACAGAACATGGCTGCTTCTGCTCTTGCAGAAACGGGCAGCAAAAGGCCACAGAAAGTGCAGGGTGGCTCCACACCCTACCCCTTCCGATGGATCCCGAGGGAGGTGGAGGACGCTCCGCCAAAGCCCATGTCACAGAGTGAGGCAGGTGTGGTAGATGCACCCACCCTACTAAAGACCTGAGAAAGACCCAACACAAACAGTGCTAAAGTTTCTGGCCCTGGTGGCACCAGGACTGCCTCCCCCCTCACAGCTCATGTCTGGGCCACACAGTGGGGGTCAAAGGTGGGAAAGTTGGGGTCCTCAGCCAATAGGGGGTGACACGACCATGTATTGACCACAGATCAGATTCGACCAGGGTATAAATGGGGCCCCGTCAGAGGACTCATTTGAGTCAGTCCTCCTTAGAGCAGCAGGTCTGCAGTTGGGGACTCTCCCCTTGAGTTGGGATACCACTTAAGGTAACTTCTGGAGATTGAGAGCCCTCCCTTTTTAGGTGACTGAGTGAGTGAGTGAGTGCACATTTTTGATCGTTTGGCCAAAAACTTAAGAATTCTTAACTCAGCTGTGTCTGGTAATATTCCCAACCAACATATCGAACCTCTATTTGTTGAATGTCAGTGGGATGTTGTTTTGGTGAATGAAGTTTTGTCTGCTTCATTTCAGTTGCAGATTAAAGCTTGTCTGAGTTCATTATTTGTGTGCACGTAGCCATTTTGGTGCGATTCTGTGACAGCAGGCAGGAAAACTCAGATGTGTCAGGCAACAGAAACACAAAAAGGGCTGTACTGGGCAGGGCCAAGAGCTCTCCCAGATCCATATCCTGCTGTGGACGCTATCCAGTAATGAATCCTAGGGGGAATGCCAGGGCAAACACATAATGATTTTCTCTCTACTGTATGCTCCCAGTGTCTGACACCCTGCAGACTTATTTGAACCAGCAGGTGGTTTTTATCAAGGCTAGCAGCAATGGAAGGGCTCATTGCTCAACCATGCTAAAGCCCTCCCAGATTTATAGGGTTCATTTTGCTCTACCTCAACAAGAGAAGAGTTCCTTATAGAGCAAAGACTTCAGCTGGAGGGGAGAACTGAAGAAAGGAGAGCAGATAATCTCATAAATACACTACACATTAAAGGAAGAAGAGTCTCTCTCTCTAGAAACTGTCCCAAAGTATGTAACACCTTATGAACCAGTTGGTGGGGAGGACAACAACTAAACAGTATGAGGCTACATCATATATAATCTTAAATCTCAAGACAATTTAATAAAAACACTGCTAAAAGATTGTTTACAGTAGAAACTGCACTAAATTGTGCTATTTTAATGCCATGATGGGGTTCACTGATGCACTACAAGCACTCCAAAGTAGCTTTAACCTACCAGAAAACATGCAAGCATATGACTATTCTTCTGAGGTCTCAGTCTGCTGAATAGGCAAACACTGTGTTACTTAGGAGCAAGAGAGGAATGCCCAGTTCCGTATGTTCTATTAGCAAAAAAAACCAAACATAAGATATCTTACTTGAAGCACATAAGAATAAAAGTTGGCTGCTTACACTGTTGGCTGTTGCGCTGTCTCATTTTATATGAGATGAGTAAGAAAAGTTTCATCAGAAGAGCAAGCCATCCTCCATTACAACAGCTCCATTTTTCCTAGAGTGTCCCCTCAATCTTCTGAAAATACAAAAAAGGAAAAGAGAGAACCTTATTTCAGGAATAGAGTTATTAGATTTTTCAACTAATAGCAAAATGCAGTATTGTGGACATGTTGAGGATACAGTGCTTCCCAAGCCTGTATGATAAAACTCCTCAATGTCTGAAAAGATTGACTGAGGCTCTGAAAAGCCAATATTTAATAATACACATCATGTCTAACTTTCAGATGCCCAAGTGATCACTTAAGAAAAAAGAAAATTAATATTTAAAACAGTACTGCCATGACTCTTCTTCACTTCACTGTTACCAGAAAGGTAAATTCACACGACCACCACAAAACAGTGCACACACTTTGCTTATGTATCATTAAAACCTGCAGACCTACGTAAGAGGCACACATTTGTGAAAGTATTTATAGCTCATATTCTTCTTTTTGAAGGAAGAATACATAGCTTTCATATATCCTATTGCTTAAACATCTCTTCATCTCCTAGAAAGTACTTGGATTTTCAAAGAAGGTGTAAGGAAATGAAATGTTGGACCTCAGTGTCAATGGTACTAAGGTGCTTACTGTAGTAGTGTCTCTTTTGAAAGCTCATCCTAAATTAAAAAAAGAAAATGTAAAAGGCATAGATGTATTGATTTTCAGGATTCTCTCTTGCACCATGCTCTCTCATTCTTTTTTCACAGTACTTAAATAACTAAGCCAAACAAAAGCACCTGATCATGTAGAACTTCATAGGAGATACTCAGCTTTAAAAACAAAACAAACCAAGCAAAGCCAAACAAACAAACAAAAACAAACAAACAAAAAAAAACCCTCCAAAAAAGTATGACTTGGGCACCCCAGATTCTTTTGCAGCAATGAAATTTACAGACTCCAGTGCTTCATTCACTTCTGATGTCAGAAAAACAGTATTTCTTCTCTAATGCTATTCTCTTAAAATAAATTATACTATTACATAACATGCAACCAGTATCAGAATTCCAGTTATGGAAAACACAGCAGCAATATATTCAAAGCTTCACATTGATGCTGTCACATGTCTTCCTAGTTTTGGCACTCCTTTTATAAACACTAACTTATATATGAATTGTTCTGGCCCTTAAAACTCAAATTGCTGTATAGGATTTTAGAAAAAGCAGTTGGGACTGCAGTAAAGAAAGGAAAACAAAATAATGATTTACAGATGCCTGATGTCACTTCGCTGCCTTCCATGATTACAGAGATAATAGGATTTCCAAAACTGGGATTCAAAACTGCATGTTTCCTTCACTTTAAATTCAAGAAGGGCGTTTACCTCTGAGAACTGGAGGATTAAATTACAGGAGTACATTCAGCACCAGTCTGTAAAGCAAAATACTGACAAAGAGGTTGTTGTTGTTATCATTATTGCTGTTGTTGTTGTTATTATTAAAAGAGCACCAGAAGCACTTAGCACCAGAAACTAAGAGGGCTGAAGACAGCTAAGCCTCATCTTCCTTACACATCAGTACCACCACAGGAGCCCTGGTAAGGCTTAGAGGGCTACCTAGCAATTTTGCAGCCCAGTGCTGAAGATTTTTGCAAGGAAGCATCAACTGCATGAAAACACCTCCTGTGAATCTGTCTGCTTTCTGCAGCACCATCTGTGAGGCAGCAGCGGCTCCAGGTTCAGTCCTCTTTCTTCCAAACTTTTCAGGGACCACAGAGAAGGAGCTGTCTCAGTGCGGTTATGCCACCTATGCCTACTGTGCCTGAGAGGACTGGGAAGTAGCTAATTCTGACACCAGTGATGACTGCAAACCTTCCCCCACCCCCTCCTTCAGGAGGAGAGAAGTACAACTAAATAAGGACTAAAAGCAGGATCCTAGGACCAGTTGCCACTGAACGGTCACTTCAGAGTGGCTGTTTTGTGCTGGTATCCAAGTTGCTGTTATGCAAACACTGATCCACAGCAGCCGTGCAAAAAGCCACGCACAAAGCGCTTCTGATCTCTGGGATCTTACTGTTCACTCAGGACACAAAGGCTTTCACAGAGGAAAAAAGGTACAGACTAGAAGCTAGAAAAAGCTGTTTAAGTCCCACTCTTATCTTTATTATTTACCTCCCAAAAAAATAGCTTGGCTGAAATTCTATTTAGCACAGAAATAGCTAACGGCTGAATAATTCCCTGTGGTGCACACACTCCAATAGTTTCCACAATGACATAATAAAACTGAATTTTAATTGACTTTGACACTATAGTTACTCTAAAATAAGTGTTATTCTGCTTCCACCTATGTTGCAAATAACATTTTCTTTCACATTACTTATAAAGTGACGAGGTTATTCAAGACAAGAAACACAGATTAGACTTGGAATGGGAAAACATCAGATACCAAGGGCTAACTAACATACTGAAGTGTGTTCCACATAGCACTCCAAAACCTGTATGCCTATATTTGACCTATTACCTCTGTAATTTCTTCAGTTTATTTTATGCTTTTTATATGCTTCATTACTTTTGAATGTGATTTTTTTATTTATTATTTTTTCAAAAATGAAAAGTCTTGAAATATTTTTTAAGGCTGCACATTTACAGTGGTCTGGTTGCTTTAAACAAAAACATTGATTATCAGCTTTCAAGATGGAACCACCAAACCCTTGCAAACAAATGTGCTCACATGGCAACCTACAGCCACCCAGAACTCAACTGAATGTGAATCTGAAGGTTTTGGTCTTTATCTGAACATACAGTATATTCCCTTTTCTCCTTTGTGGAGTAAGAATCAGAATACACGCACACAAACACAGGCAAATATATAGACATATTTGCCAACCCCAGACGACAGCCAGCGACTGTGCTGTCTAAACCATAGGAGGAGCAGGTGAAGACTGGCTTGACGGCACATAATCAAAACTCCTTTCCATACACTGGAGAGGACATCTCTTTCTCCACTCTGTCTTCAAAAAGTCAAAGATGTTCAAGAGAGGTATTCCCTCTCATTGTTAATGATTTTAGTCCACTAACAGCAGAACTTTTCTCTCAGCTGGGGTTTCAGGAACGTACTCTTACACAAACCAGAAGGTGATGATGAGACAACGCACCTCTGTGTTTTGTGTTCCTCCCTGTCTCAAGTGAGTGTCAAGTCCAATTGCCTAAGGCTGCATTTGCTCCGGGACACCTGCTCATAAACCACGACAGACAGTATTTGGTTCTCCAAAATTGAAACCACATTTCCAAGAACTGTATAATCGATCTTTCAGAGGAGGAATAGAGCAGGAATCTATTCGCCATACTTTTATAACCCCTCATTACAACATATCACATTAAAATTTTCCCAAGTGAGTGTCATTTCAGACCATACAGGTTACAACCACATATTCCCACTGAACGTTTCAATTACAGCATAAACTTTGCTGAACAAACCACGCTTACAGACTTACAAGCCTTGATATGTGAAGAGGGGATAGTGCTGCACTATGTCACTTTTAACACGCAGGGCAGCGGATCAGTTCAGAAATCTCTTAATGTAGTCTAGAGAGAGCTTGACAATGGCAAAACCAAAGGCTATAATGATAAAAAACTGCACTTTCATTCTGCGACAAGGCATGCATATAGCTGGTAATGTAAGGGTGGCAAAGTACTGTTTGTTTGGGGTTTATTAAAAAAAAATAAAAATCTGTTTTTATTTTACTTTTCCCACTGCTGCAGGTACTCCATTAAGAAAAATCCTGTGTTTCAGTCTGGCATCCCATAGCTACAAGGTGCTCACTCCAGGCTGAATCCAGCAAACTTGCACAAGAAGAACAAAGCTTCATGCGACAAAAGAACCAAGTGTTATTACTGCATGCGCTTCACGCCATCCTTGACTTTTGGCAAAACTTCTCTCTGAATATTCTGCAACGAGCATGACATGCAGCTGAAGAAACTTACTGCTACTTTTCAGCAAAGCATTTGAAAGTGGAACTACGGAAAAAGCTCTGCACCAGAAGCGGGACACATTTCCTCCTCTTCAGTGCCAGGATGTAGATGGAGCAGGCTGGCAGCCGAGGATGGCTGTCAGCCCTCAAGCTTCCCACTTGCACAGTGACAGAAACCCACGGTCACCAGGCTGACAGCCGTATGACACGCTGCCAGCGACCGCAGCGTGACACGGTCAGGACAGCAAGGCTGAGCTCGGTGTAGCAGGTACAACATCATCTTCGGTCAAGAAGCCAGCAAGGAAAGCAGCAAGCACAGAGCAGCTGCTGCGTTAATGAGATCCATCAAACAGCAGCTCTGTAGCACGGACACCACAACTGGCCCGGTGCTGGCCTCGGTTCTCCAGCTCTCACGCAGTGCTATAGCTTACAAGCAGTGGAAAAGTATTTATTACGGCAAGAAAGAAAAACGCAACAGACCTTTAGAGCTGGGGATTACGAATTTCTTAATGTTATATGAAAACTGAACATCTGAGATATTTTTGTGCTGTAAGTTTGTGTTCTATTTATCAGGGCAAGTTTGAGTAAAAAAACATGTATCTTCTTTCCCGTCCATATGACTTCACATACTGCTAAGGTTTTTAAGGCAAGGAAGAAAGTTTCAGAAGTCCTAAAGCACATCAGGTGAGGAGAAATACTTGCAGGAAAGCTCTCGTAGATGTGCTACAGCAGATCCAAATTCCATCCATCTCCATGATTTCAATCTCTATGTCTAAATATCGCAGGTTCTCTCTGACATTTTCATATAGTGCTATTTTGACCTTGCATACATGGGACTGAGTGGCAGAGAGGAGCAAACATTGAGTACCACTTAAATTAATCAAGAAAATATCGCCAACAGTCCTGGTCCAAAAACCGTAAAAGACTAATCGCACCTCCCGATGTGTCCAGCAAATATAACGCTGCTTTGTAGCTTTTGTCCTCACCACAACTTTGGCCAGTCATTTTCAGTAGTCTGTACCATGCATCTCAGGGGTTTGTGTGTAGACACCAGGGAGTTCCTTCTGTGGGATGCAGAAACGCTGTAATACATGCTACAGGAAAGCCAAGCACAAAGACAAGACAAAGTCAAGGGACAGAAAAACTCTTCACTGGGAAGAGTTTTCCCCATTCAGCTTCCTGGTAAAACCCCAGCTAGTTTCATTAGTGGCAAGCAATGCAGAAGGTAAGGCAGAAAGCTACTTAGGCACGCACCCAGCTCAGTGTTACACGCTGAGATCCTGCACTTGTGCTCACTGCCAGACCAGCACCTTCCTCTCCTGCACCTCTGCTCATGGCAGAGCAGGGCCTCAGGCATTTTCCTGCCCTCTGCTTGTCAGCCCTGAAAGTGGAACCCATAGCTGGCTGAAAATTAGCTCAGTACCTGCTGACATACCACTTTGGAGAGCCTATTTAAAAGGTTAATAACTTTTTAAATCCAATTAGAGTGCCTAATTAGCTAAAGTAATCTTTGGTCTGCCTACTAAATCTCAAAGTAGGTGAATGCAACAAAGATTAGTTCCTTCTTCATTTCTGCTTAAGTATCAAACAGGATGCTGGAGACCTCCCATCACCTCTGTTTTCAGGTAGGCACTGCAATGACGCCTTCTTCAGAGCAGGTTCAAATGCAGCAGGAAAAGCTGAAGCCACAGACCTTGTGTACCAGTATCAATGACCAAAGCATCTTGACACCAATCAAGCAGGTAGGGGACACTGTCATACATGCTAAAATAGAGACACAACTGCCTTTTTTTGAGGCAGCTAATGTGGCACATTGGGACAAAATTACCTGGTTTGCTAGGAACATGAGCAGTTAAAACACGGTGCCTAAAATTATAGACAGCAATTTTATTTCTTCACTTAAGTATTTCTGTGGACTTTTCCATTTATAACTAAGACCAAGTTTGATCATCTTAATTTCACTATTGCTTCTTCACGTGCACGCATTTCCAAGCAGGCGAGGAACCTGTTAGTTATTAACCCACTAACTAGTAAGTAAGTAACTGGCTCTAGGCATCCACTGAAATACCATTCCATCATTTCATAGATCATTCTTTTTCTTACCTGCTAGGCATCAAGACCAGCCACAAAAATAGCTGAAATAACTATTTTCTTAGAAACTTAAAAACACCGCAACCCTCCAGCAAAAGCTCGTGAAAACTTCCAGCACATGGCTATCCTGAATCTGTCATTAGCACTCAACCTCAACATAGAAAGATTAAATTCACAATATGTCAGATTATTTTTAACCTTCTTCTAATAAACTATCCTTGATTCCCTTGCTCACAGGCACCCCAGGGTCTCACAAAGCCCCACCAGTTTCCTGGGGATGCTTCCTGGGAGCTGGCACATCCTGCCAAAGCCATGGCACTGGTACCAATCAAAAAGTGAATTGCAGAGCAAAAGGACCAGCCAATAAAAACGTATCACGACCAATCACTGGTCATTTTAAAAACAGAAAGCTGTTTTGGTTTTAGAACAAAGTACTGAATGAAGCTGCCTACCCTAAGAAAACACTTCAGGCGTTCTGTGGTAAAATCTACAGTGTTTCCAGCCCAAGGAAAGAAAGAAAATGTTCTGGTTCACATGAAGACATCAGCAAAAAGTGTAAAATTATTTTCCCCTGCTGCAGCCAGATGCAGGTATGAAGTGTCA
>NW_010184336.1:0-1721 GCF_000695765.1 Mesitornis unicolor
AGGAGGTGCGCCCCGCCCCCCGGCCGTGGGGGAGAGGGGAAAGTGTCGGCCTGGAGAGGGGGAGACCGCGGGTTCGAGGCCCGCTGAGGGAGACTCAGGGCTGCTCTAAGGGTACAGCCTCACTGCCAGCCCCTGTCCTTGTATCCAGACAAGTGTCAGACCAATCACACAAGTCCTCATGACACCGTGTCACAGCCTGCCATGATTAAAAAAAACCAAAACAAAAAAAACCAACCAAACCCAAACCAACCCGGTTGCATCCAGTTTTTCCAGTTGGAAGGCGAGGGTGGGGGCAAGAGTTGAGAAGAAATTAGTCAGTGGCACGAGCAGAGTTACCGGAACAAGCTCAGGAGTGACTCACTAAGGAAGAAAGTACTAATGAGGTCACTGGATTTGCAGGGTTATTTGACAAAACAGGGGTGCTGCCACCCAAGGGTTCTGACCCTGAATACATCGGCTTTTCCCCTGGATGGGATCACCAGACACAAACCAGCTCTGCTCAGACTCAGAGACCCAGGTCGAAGCAGTCAGCACCCACACAACAAATGAGGATAACAGAGATCTCCCCAGCTTGGACACCCCACATCAGGCCAGCACCCGTTTTACAGCAGAAACTTGATCCAAGATAGGTGGCACCAGGTCAAGCATTGCCAAACACAGAGAATTAAAAATAAACAAGGAAAAACAATGGTAAGGACTTGTGTCAGCCACACGTGAAGCAACGCAGCCTCCAGAGTAGGGCAGCACAAGTGATGGGAAGTCAAGAGGGTCCTGCCCGGTTTTCCACTGCGTCTCCTTCCCACCAGCAGCCTCGTGTCACAGCAGGAGCTCTGCTTGCTCCTTGTGTCTCCAGCAAACGTACACTTTCCGTACAGCCCCGAGTGAGTCTGCCCACTTTGAAGGCCCTGGCTCTCGAGTGGTAGAGCCAGGATTTGCTTTTCCCCTCCATCCTGAGCCAATGCTGGCCAAGGAGCTGCCCACTGCACCCACACAGCCTTTGCACGGCGAGGTGTCCCACTTTGCTCTCCAAAATTCAGCGTACGCAGACTGTTCACGCACTGCTTCCAAGCCAGCTGCAAAGGAAAGCTCTGCCTGTTATAGATCCAAACAGCTTTTTTAACAACAGGTATGTATAAATACCACCAGGCACACTCACATCTCTTTTTCCACGGACAGACCAAGCTGACACTGGCACGGGGAATCAAAGCATTAAATAAGAAATCCCAGGCATATCTGGGGGCAGGACCTCGGCTGAGCTCTGCTCTAAACACCACGTTTCTCAACATCCTCCTCCAGGTCACAGAGCTGTCAAACGAGGCCAGGGTTTAATGTATACGGTGCGGAGCGAGCCCCAGGGAAATCAGCGTTGTTGCTCTATTTATTATTCACACCTCGCTTGCTTTTAAAAACAAAAAAAAAAATCCAAGCATGGTGACATCTTAATATGCTGAAAAGCACAGAGGTGCTGCCAACTTCTCCCCTTCCTCCCAGCCCCGTGACACGTCATTATTGGCTCAAAAAAAGAGAAATTAGCCTTTCCTCTCCCAGGAGCACGGGATGATCCTTCATCATGAGCCACCCGCAGCACTCCAGCTCACCATATACAGATACACATACACATACACATACACATACACATATATATACACACACACACACATATATATGCATATAAATATAAACATATCCATATGTCACAGAATCACAGAATCGCTCGGTTG
>NW_010184337.1:0-12957 GCF_000695765.1 Mesitornis unicolor
GAGGCCTCGGGGTCGCGCCGCCCTGAGTCGCAACCGCTGAGCCCGGGCCAGGAGGCTGCGGGGTGGGGGCGCACACGCTTTAAATGGCAGCCGGGCGCTGCGGAGCGCCGGGCCGGGGAAGGCTGAAGCCTCGTGTGTGCCTGGCCGGGGCCTCCGCGGCTGGGCTCCCCTGTCAGTGGCTTCAGCCGGCCCGCGGGGGTCGCCCCCTTCCGTGAGGGCCCGCGGTGGCGGGGGTCACCCAGACCCGAAGCGGTGCGGTGAGGAGGCAAACGAGGGCAGCTCCGGCTCTGCTGGGGTGGAGCCGGCTCTGGCAGCTTCCCCTGTCCCTCCCTGGCCTCTGTTTCATGCCGTTCCTCAGAAAGACCAAGAGCCTGCGTCCTCTCTGTGGGAGCAGTTGCCATTTGGTGACTGTCACCCTGTGACCCTCAGTCTCACAAATGCTTTCATTACAGAAGTTGTCTTTGGAGTCATGAAATTTAAAGAGAAGTTTACAGTGAAAGCTGTGTGAATGGTGGTGCTGTGTCCCTGGGGCTTCAGGTAGCTGTAAGCAGAGCTGGTGAGCTCTCCGATTTGGAAGACACCCACTGGGCTTTTGTCCTGAGGTGGTAGGTGTGACACTAGAGCGGTTGAGCAGAGTGGGAGAAGAGGGCTTTGCTGGGTGTTACAGGTGACAAGAGGACAGTACTTCGCAGCTGTGGACCTTTCTGGTGGTTATTCATATTCTTTTTTTATTTCTCTTCCCCTGCTCTTTTTAAATCTGATTAATCCAGTGGAGATTATTGGAAATGTTGATGCTAGGGTTGTTTGTTTGATGGTTGTTTGTTTATTTTCTTCAAGTTTTCATAAATTTAGATAAGGGAGCAGTGTGTAAAAGTTACGTTTTGATCCCAAGTTACCTGGTAGTACATGGTGCCATTTAGACATAAGTGAGTCATGACGCTCTTTGAAATCAAGAGCAGAAAAGGATTTCCTTTCAAATCTAAGGAACTGCTTTTTTGTTATTAACATTGACTTGTTTGTGCCATACGAAAATGTTAAGCAAAAGCTTGAAAGAGCAGATGCCTGCCTTTGTTCTCTGAAGATCACAAGAGTGGAGGATGCCTGACTTGCTGGTGAAGGACCTTTACCTCAGAGTGCTGTAAGGCCTAACAAATGCCCGTGCAGAGCAGGAGTGCTTCTGCTCCGTTCTGTTCTCAGGTGATAGTATCTGTGTCTCTCCAAGCTTTGACTGACTGTTCCATAGGCATCCCTAAAACCAGATGAGCTTTCACCTTGGTGCAGTCTTCATAGGAGACCCTGTGCCAAATGGGCCATTGCAGAGTCCCATATGTGCTACACATCCTCAGCATGCATCAAAGAGAGCGCTGGCCTTGCAAACTTGGACCACGCTGTGCCCTTGGGAAGGCTGAGGATCTCTGCCCAACTCAAATGTGAGGGAGCTGCATCCTTTCCCAGCCTTGTTGCAGCTTCTCTCACCCTTAGCAGGCCTCCTCCATATCTCTGGGTCTTGGCTTCAGGGCCATCAGTATGGACTCCTGGCTCCTGACAGGCAGCTACAGGGCCAGGTTTTGGGCCCAAGGGGAAGAGAAAGACAATGGGAGCATCCAAGGTGCTTATAACACACCAGTAGCTTTATCATTGGTGGGATCATGCAGCACACTGATGGCCCTGGAGTCTATATTAGAGCCTGTTGCCCTACTCCTAGGTGATGTTAGTGTGCTGATCTCCTAATCCTTCTAACAGAGGCATGTGTTTTGGCACTGCTCCCTGTAGTTAGAAGGGGTAAGCCTAGCAAACAACCCGGTGTTCAGCTAGGATTGTCTTTCAGATTGCTATGGATGCTGCTAATGTTGCATTGTCAATGCTACCAGTTAAGAGCTGGGTTAGACAAAGCCAGTGTAACTCTTCCTGTCCAGATTCTCCAAACAAATATTGCTGAAGGCCTCGCTCCCAGATAGCAGTGTTACACATGAGATCCTACATTTCTTTCAGATATTGCAGGCCACTTCAAAAAAGGAGCATTCCAAGTCATTTGCTGTCAGATGTCTAAGGTTTTCGATCGTTAGGCTGTCCCTCCTGGTAGCAACCCTTGACAAGAGACAGAACCATGAGCAGGTTACTCTCTCAGTGGAACTAGATATTCTGAATATGTTGGCCATGCCAGTTGTGTGTCTACAGAGTAATGAGGTTCCCCTGGTTCCTTAGTGGGAATGAACCTCAAGTGAGTAGTTTCATGACGCTATTTTGACTATTACAGATCTTTTCATCATATGTGGTCTCTTGGTAAACCTCTGGAAGCCCACTGAGCTGAAGCAGACTTGATCACCAGTTTGTTGCTGTTGAGTTGAGCTCTTGTCAACTGGATTCTACTTTGGCTGGATTCTTCTGTCTGAAGCAAGACTGGTCCTGTGGTGCTTGTATCATTATACCTGTCTATCCCAGGGTCTACCAACATTTTTAATTGGATAATAATTTGTGCTTTATCTTGCTGTGGAGACACTTGTTAGCTGCAGAGCTCAGGCTATACTGGTGGCCTTTAGAAATACCTGTATTCCTTACTAACTCTGGAGGGCTTATCAGTAACTACAGTTTTGACATACATGGTCCTTATGTACCTTTACATCCCTTTTGTCATGGCCCTTTGCATCCCTTTCTTCAGTGACCAAAACTGCCATCCAGTTTTGCAGATGAAAAGCGCTGATACTTTGGAAGGAGCGCTGCCCTGCCAGCAGGAGGTAGAGCAGCCTGGTAGTCTACAGATACTGCCACAGCAACGTGATCTCCAGGCACGAGCACATGTGGCACATGGTTGCTCAGTTAAAATGGGCAGCCTATCTGTGGACTCTTAGAAATACCGTCCTTTCACTCATACCTCCTGGTGTTAGTGGTGTACAGGAAGCAGGGTTTGGTTTTGTGTGGCATTGTTTTCAGAAAAGCGGCTCTTTCCTATTGCCTTGTTAGTTTTTCTTGGATTTTTGTTTATGTTTGTAAGCAAAGATTGTGAATGCTTGCACCTTCCTAGTCCATGCAGGGAAGGAGGAGCAGGACTCCTCGTTGATGTTCAGGTCTCCACCGTCCCCAGTGGTAGAACTGGCTGCCCTTCCAGCCCCACTGATGTCATGTAGAGTGGTAGCAGTGAAAGACTCTGTAGGTACATGGGGCTAAGGGAGGTGTGTGATGTTGCATGGTCTTGTTCTCTTTATTTTTGACTTCTCTGGCTTTGGATATTCTGCAGCTCCACCTTACCAATTTCAGAAGAAATGTTTTGGGGACTGTCTTGTCTTGTATTTCCTTCTATGTAATACTGAATTTTTTTTTTGAAAACCAGGACTGACTGACTAGTTGATTACTGATTCAGATATGAGCGTTTTTCCTGCTTTATTTTCAATTTTAGCTCAAGTAATCTGAAGAAGGAAGGGCAAAGGGAGCTTTGTGTGTCGCAGAGATCACAGTGTTAAATATGGACAAGGCAGCTCTGTTCTGTGCTTAAAAAACCGTGGGTTAATTAGTTGAGATTGCTTTACCTAGTTTTCCACGCTCTGTTCTTTAACACCAGTCAGTATTCATTCAGTGTTTAAAATCCCTGCAGCTCTTAGGGGAAGGGACCAAGGAATCCAAAATCCTCCTGTTAGTTCAAGCTCTGTGAAAGGGTTGACTATGGAGGGACTTAAATCTGAAGTTAAATATTTAAAGAATATGTAATTTTAGTGAGTATACATTGTATCCCTTCACCATGGCAGTTCAGAATAAGACCATATGGACGGTCGTATTTCCTCACATAGTGAGAGTGTGTGTGACACACTGCAACTGACTGCAACAGGACCTTATTAAGGTCTGAAGATATTCTTTATGTTAAAGTAAATCTTAATGTTATTTTTTTGCCTTAGTAATATCAGGATACCTGGAAAGGTGTGAATCCATGCAGCTTTTCTAGGAGCGGACTCAAAATCAGTTGTATAAGTGAAACGGTTTTAAATGGGAGCAACTTCCTCTGAAGTCCTAACAGTGTTTTAATTATTACTTACAAATTACACAGTCTAGGTCATGCCGAGGGCAATAGCGCAATAACAGCTTTCATACGGTCAGGTTAAGAATGTTTTCTGTTAATCCAATTATGTATTTTTAGATGGCTTGGAGGGTTGGCAAAAGCAGCCATTAAAGTGAAAGGAAAATTCCTTCCTTAAATTTTTTTCTTGTAGTTACAGGAATAAGATACTGCTCTAATGACTGGAACAACTAGAAGAACAGTGAGAATAATAGTAGCCATTTTTTACTTCTGGTGAGCTGATGTTATAGCAACTGTATGAGGCCAGTTTTCTGTGCATATGCAGATACAATTAGTTGATGGTGTGCTGCTGGGGCAGAGCATGGTATGAGAGGATTTTGAGAAACCCTGTTCAGAAATCAGTCCTGATGTGTTTCATGACTCGCAAGTTACAATTCCTGTGATGTGCGCAAGCACAGATGACCTTACAAAGAGGCTAGAAACCATTATCTTCTTATCCGCTGCTGAAATACACAGTATTTTGAAATGTTAGAGTGGAAAGAAAGCTCAACAGCCTCACAGGATTTTTCTAGAAAGCTGGAAGTCCAAGAGTGCTTTTCTTAATAGCTTCACTAAGTTTGGGTGGCTGTTTAGTAGGCTTTGTCATGTAAAAGGACAGTAGCAAGAAGTTCTCATCTCTTGATTTTTACATGAGGTGTGTTTGCAGCATCCTACTAAGTAGTATTCACTGTTGCTTAGTGTAACAGTGCTTGAGTATGGAAGACTTCTGACTTAACTGTTTTTAAATTTTTCAAAATCTCTGACCATTCTGTGTATGGCTTTTTAATAGATTCATTCCCCTCTAAATGTGAGCAACTGCTAAGCAAATGTCTTGTTCCTTCTCGCACAGGTGTGGACATTGTCAGCGTCTCCAGCCGACTTGGAATGATTTAGGAGATAAATACAACAACATGGAAAACCCACAGGTCTATGTTGTTAAAGTGGATTGTACAACAGATACTCCTCTGTGCTCTGAATTTGGCGTCCGAGGATACCCAACGTAAGTATAAAAGGATGTCTGCTCCTATTTCTTTCTCTTTGAGTTTTCCGTGTTCTCTGCCAATTTGTTGAAACTAACTTGTAAGCTATATTTTTGGTGGATTTCTTTGTAGCCCTTTGGTCCTGGGACCTGGACCTTCATTTGGTATTTTCCTGTTACAAAGGATATACGCTTTACTACCTCACCTTTAGTAGGCAGAACATGATCTAGAGTATCTGCGAGAGATCAGCCTGGACAGTGCTTTTGGCTTAGATACACATGCTCCCTTTTTAGCTGCCAAAAAGAAGCAAAGGGATTTTTTTTCACTTGTCTTCTTTAAAGCTTCTTCCAAAACTGGACAGGATCATTTCAACTGCTTTACTCATCTTAGTGGGCACAAGTGGTGAATGTAATCATCTGTAGCCCTTCCACAGGCTGTAGTTTTCAATTTCCTTCCCCTTGCTCACTCTGTGTGGCGTTTGTGCTGACCCCAGCAACAGCCTGAACTTGATGTACGCTCCTGGCTGCACCCGCTTTGACGCAGATGAGTGCAACTGAGTAGAAGTTGAGAGTTATAAATAGCAAAGTCCTTGTGGAATAGGAGTTATCCTTAAGGGCACTTTGTGGCTTAGTTCCTCAAGAAATACCAGGAAACAATGAATGTTACAACTCTATTTTAATATCCCCAAAGGTGAGAGTTGATCAGCTTTGCGTATTTGAGTAGGTTATATTGTGGTGCTGTTCCTTGTAAAATAGAAAGAGGAAAAAAATGAGTGGATGTGTAGTTACTCTTTTATTTTCTTCTCTCCTCTTTAAGGTTGTTGAAAATCTAGGAATAGTTAGTGCTTGCTTTGATCTACTTGAAAAGTACAAATGATAAGGCAGTCATCTGCTAGTTACAGAAATACAGAGATGAAGGGAAATTCATTATATCAATTCTTTTCCCGTCTGAGTCAGTTTTTAACTAGCCTGTTTTTAAAAACCTCCAGCAAGGGAAATTTCACAGCTTCCTCAGGCACAGAGGGATTGTTGCAAGTCCAGGATGTGCTGGACCCTGCAGTGCTTTTCTAAACACCAGTCAAAGGAAGGCTGCATCCCCTTTCCACCCCCCTGAGGGGAAAACTGGCTGAGTAGGTCCCTGCACTCATTAGTACGTTTGTCTCAGGATTTTTTGGTACTGCAAAATACTCTCTCAGCTGAACTTACTCTCCTTTAAAGAAAAGAAAGGTGCACATGGCTCTTTAAGCTGATTTTTGTCTTGTTACTCTTCAAAAGTGTTGGCATGAGCTGTATTTTAGATATTCTTCTATTTCATTTTTCTTGTTTCCTTCCTTATTATGAAGTTGCTTTTTTTTCTCCTCCTCAAAATTTTTTGACCTTTTATTATGACGAAGAATATTCACGAATACCTTTAATAGAAAAGGCAGTGGGAGCTTCTGTCTCTTGAATGTATTTGCATTGTGTGGTTTTTCAGCACTTTCATATGTTCATTTTTTTTTTACTGTGGAACAAGAGAGAAAAACATTTCGAGAAAAAGAAGCAGTACAAATTGGCAGCTCGGCAAGGGGAGCTGAGGGCTAGGTGACAGTAGTAATTGAAACTATGATTTGCTTTAAAAAATAAGAGTAAGTCAGAAGTCAGTATTTCCCCTCTAGCAAATACATATTTCCAATTTTAAGTATTTAATAGTAGAAACTTTAGGTAGTTAATGGAAAAGTTTTGATAGCAATTATTAAATGTTATAATCGTGAAGTCTTGGATCCCTGCAAGCAGTCACTTATCTCCTTGGCCTATTGACTTCTTTCAGCATGTTTTTAATCAGTTTAACACCACATGAAAAGTCGTGCATTCCAAGAGCAGTCAGGGAACAAAATGTGAGAAAGAAATTCCTGGGAAAAGAAGCATTGGATGTTTTTTCCTTTGGTGATGGAGAGGGGTGAACAAAACAAAACTGATTCTTTCTGACAACGTGAAACAAGATTCATAGGCACAATGAACGATTAGGCTTAGACCTGAACACTGCAGTGTTTTATTTGCTCTTGCTTATTGATCAAAGTAATATTAGGCTATGTTGATTTTTAACACAGTATTTCTTTTTGCTACTTAAAAAATCTCCTTTAAAAGCCTGCATGGGAATGAAAAGGTGTCCTAAGTTCTAGCCATGACCCTTTAACTTGAGGGAGATGCCTGATGCTGATGTTAATAGTCAAGAGAGCTGTTACTGCAGCCTGAGCTACATTGCTGTGGATTAGAAAAGTGTGTTTGCTTTCCAAGAATGTTTCCTGTGTGAAAATTTTTTACTCACTCTTTTCTACATTCCTTTAGCCTAAAGCTGCTTAAACCGGGACAAGAACCTCTGAAATATCAAGGCCCTAGGGACTTCCAGGCGCTGGAAAACTGGATGTTGGAGAAACTAAATGAGGAACCATCTGTAAGTGAAAAGAAAACAGGAAAGGGAAAAATTCCCTTCTGCAGACTTGTTGATCTATCATTTCTATAGGTTAGGTTTCATTTTCCAGGAGGAAATCTGCTCCAAAGAACAGAAGTCATGTGGCAATAATGAAATGAAACAGCTTCCACACAAGTCAGAATAGTAATTAAATCTGTTACCCTGTGACATGCCCTTTGTTTCCTGTATTTAAAACTACGGTACATAATGCAGTTTTTAATGTTCAGCATTTTCACATTTTAAGATACAATTCTTAGTGTCAATTCAGTTGACACTTGTAGGCCATAATATTTCTATAATAAGAAAAGTGACTTAGCTGTGTTATAAATTGCATTTGTGTTGGACTTAATTACCTCTTAAAACATGGATGCCATCTTTAGCTCAGTCATTATCTGATAACGTTGTAGCCTAAAGAAAGGGTTTAAAATAATTGGTTAGGTAAGTTAAGCTAATACCATCACTAGGAAAATCCTTGAGTTTAGGGGCAGCACTTACATACACTAGCCAAGCCTGGCCTATAATTAAATTTATTACTGTTTCTGATAGTCAAGATAAAGCTTTAGCAATTGCTGAACCACAGTTAGAACATAATTATATTTAAACAGGCACAGTATTTTTAATAATTAAACATTAAATGCTAAGCTATTTTAAGAAATGTTCTGTGGGGTTTTCAAAAAATTCTTTCCAGCTCTGACCCTAGTATCTAGCAAGTAGTGACTTGCCTTTGCTGAAGTGTCAGTGGGCTTGCTGCAAGTTATACCTATAAGTGTTTGCTCTTTTCCCACTGTTGCTGCAGGATGACCATGAGCCAGCACTGTGCCCTTGTGGCCAAGAAGGCCAATGGCATCCTGGGGTGTATCAGGAGGGGGGGTGGTGAGTAGGTCGAGAGAGGTTCTCCTCCCCCTCTACTCTGCCCTGGTGAGACCGCATCTGGAATATTGTATCCAGTTCTGGGCCCCTCAGTTCAAGAAGGACAGGGAACTGCTGGAGAGAGTCCAGCGTAGGGCTACAAAGATGATCAAGGGAGTGGAGCATCTCCCTTATGAGGAGCGGCTGAGGGAGCTGGGTCTCTTTAGTTTGCAGAAGAGGAGACTGAGGGGAGACCTCATTCATGTTTATAAATATTTAAAGGGTGAGTGTCACGAGGATGGAGCCAGGCTCTTCTCGGTGACAAACAATGATAGGACAAGAGGTAATGGGCACAAGCTGGAACACAGGAGGTTCCACTTAAATTTGAGAAGAAACTTCTTCTCAGTGAGGGTGACAGAGCACTGGAACAGGCTGCCCAGAGAGGTTGTGGAGTCTCCTTCTCTGGAGACATTCAAAACCCGCCTGGACGCCTTCCTGTGCAACCTCATCTAGGCGTTCCTGCTCCGGCAGGGGGATTGGACTAGATGATCTTTTGAGGTCCCTTCCAATCCCTAACGTTCTGTGATTCTGTGATTCTGTGATTATGGGGCCATTAGGTCCCTCTTTCCAGCATCAGGAGGGCAGAAAATAGCTTTTTCATTGTTTCTTTTAAATAGGCCAGAGACCATTGAAGTGAGTGTGGTGGCAGATGTGGCTGATGCATGATGCTATGGAGGGACTGTTGTTATCTAAGTGTATTAATGTATGGTGATGTGATGAATGCCATAGCAGTTACTGTGTCCTGTGACTGTACTACAGCACAGCGAAATACTGTTATTCCAGTGACTGTGATAGCTCTTTTCTGTGTGGTAGTCTTTTTCCACATTTTGCTTTCAAGCAATTATTTGTTAGGAAAAATTAGATATCTAAATCAAGCTAAATAAGGACATTGCTTTAGGAATTTAAAATGCCAGATTATAGGCTTTGTAACACCACAGAATGATGTGATACAGGAATAAATACTGTGTATTTACTGTACAAGACAAATAAAAGTTAATTTTCCTCGTGAATAGGAGCCAGAGTCTGATGTGGAACCACCAAAAGCCCCTGAACCTAAGCAGGGAATGTATGAACTCTCAGCAGACAATTTCAAGATGCACATAGCAGAAGGTAACTGGTTTTTTTCATGAGCAAAAGATAACTTCCTTACAGAGACATCAGTAGCGGGAAGTCTGCAACAGAAATGTTAGTTTTCAAGGCACCACCTTCCCACTTTTATTTTCCAGTAATACCTAATGAAAGAGGATGAAACTACAGATTGTGTAAAATTGCAGTAGTTTATAATTACATACTGTACACCATGAGAAAGTTTAAGAATGACACTCCACTCAGAAGGCAGTAAAATTAAGACCTTTAATCACATGGAAGAGGCTAGGGGGACTTGCATGACTATACTGTCTGTTTCCCTGAATTTCTTGTTTAGTCACAGCCTTGCCACTCTGTGTTTTTGCAAGAAAAATTGGTGCTGGCTTGTTCTTGCTCCCAGGCTGCTCTTCTCGATAAATACAATCAACCCACTTCCTCCTTACTGCCCTCATCCCATTCCAGTCTGGCCCCTTATTTGATATTGTTTAGCTTCCTTCCTCCAGAATTTAATGTTGGCAAAACACTTCACCTCAGTTTGGCCATTTAAAAAAATATTTAGTCTGGAAGCTTTAAAATTAATGCCAGGAGCAATTGATACCTAACATGGGAAATTTTACCTCCATGTGGTAGGTGTTTTTAGAGAATGAGCAAGACCTTGCAATACAAACTTTGGGCTGCCATAACAACAGCTGATCCTACCATCTCTATCTGTTTTGCTGAGAACAAAGGCTGGATTAAATTAACTATCTGTGCCCATGTGATACCACCAGTAAGGGAGACAGTAGAGCTTCTTAATGTAACCATTAGCTAATTAGAAATATTTTCAAGTGTAAAAGAGCGTTTTGTGCAGCTTAGACTTTCCGAGCCTGTATGGCTTAACACAGAATTACGTCAAAATTCTTCGTGGATTCTTCTCCGAGCCACCAGGGAGATGCTAAGCATTATCTTCTCAGACTGTAAAGTTGTTTAGTTAAGTTTAGCGTATGTGTAAATGATTTAATATTTTTATTGTAATATTTTTATTATGTATCCATTGGCATTCATAGAGGAGACATTCTCATGGTCATATCTGATGATTGAGCAGGTTTATGATAATCTGTGAAGCTGTTGTCCTCTCTTGAATTCAGTTACAAGAAGTTCAGTGCTTAAATTAAGCAGGAGACTTAGCACTTGCAGCTGGAATGTTGACTTTTGTTCTTAAAAAGTCTCCTTTTACCTTTTTGGTGCTCTAGGGCAAAAAGAATTTATTTTTTTTTTTCTATCAGGGAGGAGAGTGTATCAGAGTATGTGGTACAGAATAGCTGATTTTAAATAGATGTTCTTACTCATTCATGAGAAGCAGCAGTTTGCTGTTCACTTGACCAAAGCAAAGCATGTCAATCAGTTTGAATGTATTCCTGGTGCAGAACAGGCAAGTTAGAGTACGCTACTATTGCACTTTATATTTCCTAGTTATTTTGTGATCTCTTTGCTCTGACCTCCTGTTGTGCACAAGCCCTCAAACTAGAAATTAGTTCTAGTAATATCAGCCCCAAAGCAGTCTTCAAAGGATTATGAATAATTCTGTTAAAAAAACCACCACCTTTTCTTCAGTTGCTGGTGTTTCTTTCAAATTAATTTGATTTTTTTTCCTTGTTTTAATTAAGTTCATTTTTTATTTCATGTTAACAGAGCCTTGCTTTGATGCGTGCAAAATCATACAGCATCTTGAATTAACAGTAATCTTAATTGAAGGAAATCACATATTCTGGTACTCTGCAATTAAGATTATACTTTTAAACGAAACATTAGTAGGAGATAGTACAGAGGCTTTCCTCTCTCAAACACTGTAAAAATGTCTACTAAAGGCAGCAATTTCTGAATAGTTTGCATGAAAATACAGAGAGCAGGGCAGAAAAGGGAGAATGGAAAGCTGAACAAAACTATGTAGGTAGGTCACGAACTTAATGCAGTGGTGTTTCCTTAGAAATGTTTAAGTTGATGTCTGATACTTAGTTTCATTTATGCTGTTATAAATGCATATTCCTTGGTGGTTCTTTCTACTCTGCACTACCGCAAGCAATTGATGTGGTAGAATTAGACACTGTAGCAAATGGTTAGGTTAAAAATACCAGTTTTAATACCTCATTTGTTGGCTTGAGGTTGTGAAGCTGTTTGGATTTTCAGGGACATTTGCAACACTGTGGGACTGCATACTGTATTGAAAACCTAATTGCTGAAGTATTCTGTCCTGGCCTTCCATTCACAGTGTTTCCTAACTTTAACTCAGGAAATACCATGATAAATTTGCAGTCTGAGATTAGTACCAAGTCTTTAATTGCAGCCAAATCCATTCCAATTGAGTTAAATCTCTTTTTCTTTTTTTCTTTGACTTAAAAGGTAATCACTTTATCAAATTCTTTGCCCCGTGGTGTGGTCATTGCAAGGCTTTGGCTCCAACCTGGGAACAGCTGGCTCAAGCCTTTGAGCATTCGGAAACTGTCAAGATTGGCAAGGTAGGTGAAGTCCTTTTAGTCTGAAAATGTGTTTTGTATGACTGAATGTTTCACCCAGGTATCATGATTTTCATGCAGTGATTTGGAAATAACAGTTGTTTCATTTGTCACCTCTTAAATCCTGTTACAGTTTCTATTTTAATTTTGGGATGGTTATATTTTTTTCTCATGCATTCACAGGACTCCCTCATTTTAAGCAAGGACTTGTTAGACAAACTGCTAGCTCCCTGTGTTTCAGAGAGAGCTGGGAATGAATCTAATGCTTCAGATGCAGGGAATAATATTTTGAGATTTGTTTTTTATTATGCTTCCCCTTTGTCAGAACTTGATAGACTACAGTATTTATTTTGAGTCGGAAAGTGACTTCTAATTTGCTCTTTACAACATTGGATTCCTTAACGACATTTAGACCTGCAGGGCTCCTTATGATGAATTATTTCTTGGTTGTTTTTTCTCTTTTAACTTTTTTTTTTACCCCCACAGAACTTTCTAAAGGTTTTAGGGGGCCTTCCACCTTAAAAACTGATATTTTGTCCTGCTTTACTATTTTCCTTAGGGTTGATAACCAGGTTCTGTGGTGTATTTACCATGGGAGCTTGTTACTTGTACGTGGAGTGACTTCTGTGCAGAGGTATGGAGGTGGTCTGGCAATTGCAGTTCCTGGCTTTATTGGCTGACCCATACCTAAGTCCAGGTGGCTCATGATGTGAATCCCTCTGTATTTGCCCACAATGGAAAACTGACCGGGTTTGTCTTCCATGGCCTCAAGCTTTCAGAGTGGTCCCACTGATCTGAAAGACCGCATAACAGTTAGCGGTGCTGTCAGTCCTGCAGAGGGACAAAAACCCAGCCGTCTCCCCTGCCTCTGCCCTCCTAGCGCTTTCTGCTGTCGCTAGGGCTGATGAGCTTGACTTTTTTTTTATATATTATTTTTATTCTAAATGCTTTTGAAAATCTGCTAATTCAGGTACTTTGTAGATGTACAGAGCAGGCC
>NW_010184338.1:0-3068 GCF_000695765.1 Mesitornis unicolor
CCCTACGCTGCTCTCTAATAGGTCATTCAACCTAGTAGCACTAGCTACTCACGGCATGACTTTCTACCACCCCTACCTTGAAAGGACAGAATGACTAATGCCTTTGGTTTTGATGGTCATCATCCAAAATGAATGAGTTTAGTGAGATGCATTCAGTTTTCCCTCTGAAAGATGAAACCAGGAAATAATGTTAGAATTAGTTCAGCTTTATGTATTGACCAGGAAGGAAACTGTTTACAAAGGTTCTGCTAATGCTTTCCTTCACAAATTTTCTGAAAAAAGTGTTTACTGTAAATGGATCATGTGTTCCTATAGCTTATCCCGCAACACATTATTTCTAGCATCAATTCCGAACTTTTTGATACTGTTAATAAATATTTATTTGAGTAGAAATATTTTGTTCAGTAAGATTCATTGACTCACTTACTGTTTTTATTCTATTAAGTACAGGCTGTGGCAATTTTATATCAGCCCATATGTTTGTACAGTTTTTCCTTCTGTTTCATTCTCCACTTTACAGGACTGTGTTTGAACTGAATCTCCTTATGCCTTTTTTGCGACAATTATCAGGACGGAAAATTCTGAGTTTGGCCTTTGGAAAACTTACACAATGACTAAAGAATATTTACAGAAAGCAAAGAGGGAAATAAAATCAGTCTTGCAACATACTTTATGGTATGTTAATTGGTGGCAACTGGAGATTAGTCTGCCCCACTTATTTTCTGAACCAGTTCCTGCTTGTGTAGTAAAATTGTTGTCCTCTTGTCTATTAGAGAAAATAGAATTGCCCTCTGTGGCCCCAGCCTTGCAGACAGCTATGTCTTCCTCTGACAGTTCCATTAGCTTCATAGAAACTACCTGGGTGAACTGACTTAGTTGGGTATGCAAGTGACTGGGAAATTGAAACCTTTGTTGTGATGCAGTTTCTGGATTATTTCCTGCCTAGATTTTTATTCTCTCCAAGCCATCAGCCACTATTGGATCATGCAGCGACTTAACAAAATGGTTTGCATTCGTCATTCTCCAGTATGTCTAATTCGATCTTGATAATGCTGACAATTTATCATATTGTTAAATTTAGCTCTTTGCTAATAGCTGCAGCCATTCCAGAAATGCAAATTACATAAAAACTGAGCCTTATTTAAAAACAAATAAGAAATACTTACTTATCCTCATGCATACAGAGGAAATAAGAAAAACATTAAGATAAGTATCCCAGGACAATTAAAAAGATGCAAAAGTTGTTGTCATAATTTAGTCTTGTGTTTTAAACCAATCCTGTTCTATTCAAAAGTTTGTCTCAGGGTTTTTGAGACTTGAAGGCTGATGAGGGACCTCTACAGATTTGAAGAGTGGGCCAGGCGAAACTCATGACATTCAAGAAGGCCAAATGCAAAGTCCTGCACCTAGGTTGGGGAAATCCCTAATATCAATACAGACTGGGGGATGAATGGATTGAGAGCAGCCCTGTGGAGAAGGACTTGGGGATACTGGTGGATGAAAAATTGGACATGAGCCAGCAATGTGTGCTTGCAGCAGAGAAAACCAATTGTATTCTGGGCTGCATCGAAAGAATAATTGCCAGCAAGTCAAGGGAGTGGATTCTTTCCTTCTATTCTACTAAGACCTTACCTGGAGTACTGCTTCCAGCTGGGGAGTTCCCAGTACGAGAAAGACATGGATTTGTGAAAGTGGGTCCAAAGGAGGGCCACAAAGATGACACAAGGGCTGGAGCACCTCTCCTGTGAAGAAAGGCTGAGAGAATTGGAGTTGTTCAGCCTGGAGAAGAGAAGGCTCCAGTGAGAATTTACTGCAATCTTCCAATATACAAAGCAGGCTTATAATAAAAACCGAGAGAGAATTTCTACCAAGGAAAAGAGGCCATGGTTTCAAACTGAAGGAGGATATATTTAGATTGGACATAAGGAAGAAATCTTTTATGACAAGGGTAATGAGAAACTGGAATGGGTTTTCCAGGGTAGTTGTAGATGCCTCATCATTCAAAGTGTTCCAGCTTAAGTTGAACTGGGCTTTGAGCAACCTGATCTAGTGAAAAATGCCCCTGTCCATGGCAGAGGGATTGGGTTACAATCTTTTGAATCAATTGAAGATCTCTTCCAATGCAAAACATTTTATGAATCTATCATATTGCACTGAAATGATTGTATAACATTATTATTTTCATTAAGTATTGATTGGAATTCACTGAAAGCTTGATAAGAAGCAAATAGTAGTAACAAAATAGTTCAAAATCAGGTTTTTAAGCTATTTTTTGAAACAAAAATAATACACTTAATGACGTACTGCTCTCAAACATATTTAAATTTCTGTGTAAGCATTTTCCTTATTCTTCTATGTACTCTGTTTCCGTCCTTTATACTGACATAGCATATGACCTCCTTTTGAAGGTCTTCCTGAGTGTATCCTGTATCCTCATGCAGAGATCAGCAGCACACTGCTGTAGAAAGCTGCAGCCAGCAGCACCCAGTAGGATCAAGGAGAACAGTGTGCTGCACCTGGAAAGAAAGGATGGTGTAATATTTTTTACTGATTCCTGAAAGCACTATTGGATCTAGGTATACAGAAACTGCAGCTTTTTTGGATCAAGGCAGGACATACTCATCTGACCAAACGCAGACATTTCTGTGTATCAAGTCTTTCACTATGGTCAATGGAGAGGATAAGCAGAAAAACTCAAAGGAAAATGCATCTTATTATAAAACAGAGATTAAAGTATTGTATCACAACTAAATTTTTGGTCAGCTACCTGTGGAGTGATTCTAACATGGCTAAGTCTGAAATATGAGCTTATAAAAAAATACACTATAAAAAATCCTGTTTATCATCTTTATCACTGATCTGGATGAGGGGATTGAGTGCTCCCTCAGCAAGTTTGCAAATGACACTGAGTTGGGAGGGAGTGTTGATCTGCCTGAGGGCAGGAAGGCTCTGCAGAGGGACCTGGCCAGGCTGAATCCATGGGCTGAGGCCAACTGTGTGAGCTTCAACAAGGCCAAGTGCTGGGTCCTGAACTTCAGTTGCAACAACCCCATGCAGTGCTACAGACT
>NW_010184339.1:0-350 GCF_000695765.1 Mesitornis unicolor
CCCGTCCAGGGCGCGACCCCCCCCGGGGGCTGGGGCTGCCCCTGCGCCGGGCTGCACTGAGGGGGGCTGGGGGGGACCCCTGCCCTCAATAAAGCTGTTTGTCCTAAAAAACCGTCCGAAATGAGCCCAAATGAGCCAAAAAGAGCCAAAAATGAGCTAAAAATGAGCCCAAATGAGCAGCGTGCTGTGCTGCCCGTCGCATACTGGGCTGTATGAGGTTATACTGGGTTGTACTGGGTTATACTGGGTTATACTGGGTTGTACTGATTTATACTGGGTTGTACTGGGGGAAGGCATTATGCTGCCCGGGGTTGCCCATCCCATACTGGGTTATACTGGTTTATACTGGG
>NW_010184340.1:0-8088 GCF_000695765.1 Mesitornis unicolor
CGTAGGCCCGGGGAGGGGGCTGAGAGCCGCGCCGAGGGGGAGGGCTTCCCCCCGAGCTTCCCCCTCGGCGCGGCTCCATCCTCCGGCGCGGTTTCCCTTTCGCCTGCTTCGGCCCCGGTCGAACCCGGCCCCAGTTGTTTTTATCCGCCTTAAAATCAGCAGTCGCACCTTGAGGAGAGTTTGTTTTTGCGTGAGACAACCAAAAAACGAATGTTTGTAGCTGGTTTGTTGTTGTTGTTGTTGTTGTTGTTTAATGGAGAATTCCTCACAGGGAGCTCATAGAAACGGGCCTCTCATGTTTAATTTGTATTTTCTCACAGGTGAAGCACTTCCAAGGGATGCTGATGAGTCTCTTTCGATTTGCCGCTAGAAGGTCGGTTTCGCAAGCGTGTTGTGCATTTAAGGCTGCTGCTTTGAAGAAACAGAAGTTTTGCTTGGAAATGGCTCGTCCTAGTTCAAGTAAGACATCCATTTGTTTGCTTTAGTACCCTGGACAGGTTTTTAAGCTAGATTTGAAGTTATAGAAGGTTTTCTAATTTCTCTTTATCTTCTCTCTCTGTTGCTGTATAGTTCCAAAAAAACCCTCTCACATAGTTGCACTCTGTGTGATTGCCTAGTGACATGGTTTTTTAGTGTTTATAATTTATGCACATAAACGTTAATTGCATTTCCTTTTCATAATCCTAATGGGTAATAGAAGTTGCTCCTCTTTTCTTTGTACATGAATTACAGAGGGCCTTGAGCATTTGTAACAAGGCAGGAGCAGAGTATTGGGTAAGCCCAGGAGCCTTGTTCAGTCTGGTAGTAGTAAATACCCTCTTTTTGTTTGGGGTTTTTTTGGGGGTTTGTTTTTTAACTTGAGGATGTGCCTGAACTTAAAGGCTGCACATGGAACTTCCCAGGTGTGACACTAAACCATGACAGCTGGGTAGCCAAGGTGCACTTGGTTTTTCTGCCACCTTCAGCATCAGTGTGTGGCTGCTGTTGGGAACTGGGGACTGGGCTAGGGGGACTGTTGGCCAGACCTTTACACATTTAAGGGCTCATGAGGTTTGGTTTACAGCAGCAGACGGGGCATCAGAATCGTGGCATTCTCTGCCCTGTTACATAGCTGACATGCTCTGGGTCTTGGCATTTCTCTAGTGACTGTCTCTCCTTATAAAAATGTACCTGCCTTTGGATTAAAAAAAAAAGACAAAACAACAAAAAAAACCACCACGTAGTAAATTGTGAAGATCAAGGCTGTGGCCAGCAGCTCAGAGGTGGCAGCAGTTATCGTGGTAGCATCTAGTGTGGGGCTTTAGTTTAAGGCTCTGCCTCTCAAATGTTTTGTAGTTTAATACATGTTCCCATACTGGGCTTGCTAATACGCACTTTTGAGAACCTCCAAATTGCCCTTCAAATTCCAATATACAGAAAGGCAGAAACAAATTAGCATTCTGAAATTGCAGAGGTGGACACAGAAGCCATTTCTGGATGCATAAGTTTGCCAGCACTGTCTGTATGGCCTCTTAAATAAAAGAATATGTGTTTGAACATCTGTTCCTTTTTCCTCCCCACGCACAGATATGGCTGATTTTCGAGAAGTGTTTGCCAAAGCGAAGCACATAGCCATTATCACGGGAGCTGGCGTTAGTGCGGAGAGTGGAGTTCCTACCTTCAGAGGGGCTGGAGGTTTCTGGAGAAAGTGGCAAGCCCAGGTAGGTACCAGTGGCAGGTGTTGTGTCCTTGCAGCTGCGCTGCTCAGTCCCTCAGGCAGGTGAGCGTGAAGGGTCAGAAGAAGCCGGGTTCCTCAGAGGGTGGAGGCGCTCCCATGGTGGTACAGTGCAGTGGGGTCAGAGCTCTCCCTATAGCCCTGTCTGGTGCTCTTCCTTGTGCTGGGGAGGGGAAGGTGCATTGCGCAGCTGCAGTTTCTTTTCTGTTTGGGTTATCGGCTGGTTGGGAATAACAGTGTTCTTGCAGACAGCTCTGGGTCTTTCTGCCCTCCCCATTTTCTTGCTGCCTTGCAGCGTAGCTATTTGTTCATCTTTTGTCACGCTCGCTGTTCTCCTACCTCGCAGGGCCTTCCCTGTTTTCAATTCATGCGACCCTTTTGCCAAAATAACCAAGGACAGAACCGATGATACCAACTGGTTGTTTTCTTTTAATCTTGGTTTCTCATAACACACTTTAAAAATCTTCGAGGATTGTTTCATTTTGTTTGAAGGTAGCGTTCCTCACAGTCTTTAACTTTCCTACAAGCTCTGCCTCTGTTGCTGGTGTGATCTTGCCAGCATTGGGAGTCAGTGGGGTGGGAGAGGAGGTAGAGGCAGATGCTGCAGGGTAGAGTAACACAGAGGAGAGCACCAAAATACATGAGCTGTATAGGTGCCTCCTGAGTCTGATCCTGTGTGGTGCTGCAGATGTTTAACCATTATACTGTCAGTAACTGCTACACCAACACTGCAATGACATTTGCTTTATGTTTTTTTAATAATAGCATTCATTAAAGATTTGTTGACGTTAAAAAGGAGTCAGAGAGATGAGGTTTTAGAGACAGTTTGAATCCAAAGGTGCATTTTTTTATTTCAGTGACTATTAATTAAAATAAACCGTGTGTGTGTACAAATGCCTGGTCCTTCTGTATCATAAAGTTTCTATTCAGCATTTTCATATCAGTAGAATTGGGCATTGAAGCAGTAGACTGAGCTACTTCTTGTTTTAAAAAAGGCAAATTTAAAGTTAGTGTGAAAAGTATAGTTTAGATTTTACAGGCACATAAACACAAGTCATTAGGCTTGGGTTTTGACAATGGCTGTATTTTGGCTTGTGTTACACTTAAATTAAGGCAGAGAAGAAATTGTTAGCGAAGGAAATATATCCACACGATGGTGAGTTTTATGGCTGCTGTGGAAAAGAGAGGTTTGAATGCCAAAATCACGTGCATTGAAATACCTCATCTTCCTTTGTGCTGTACTAAACTCCTAATGGTTTGGTAGGGTAGCACAGAGTAAGGTCCCAGGGTACTACATAAAACCATGTACCACACTACTGATACCAGTTATTTCCTCATTTAAGAAGATACTTTGACTTGTTGTTGAACTGTATTCTTGTCCACTGCATCTGGTTATAAATAGCGTGCTGTCGATTGTCTTGTTATGCTGGCAGCAGTGTAGCTGGCGGCGTGCTGGCAGGCTTCATCAGGGGAGAGGATCTTCCTGCCCTCCCATTGGTAGAAGGAATTATTGTGTCTTTTCTAGGAGCTGGCTACGCCAGAGGCTTTTGCACGAAACCCTTCTCGCGTATGGGAATTTTACCACTACCGCCGGGAAGTGATGCTGAGTAAACATCCGAACCCTGCGCATATTGCCATTGCGGAGTGTGAGCGGCGACTGAGCAAGCAAGGAAGGAGCGTTGTGGTCATCACTCAGAATATCGATGAGCTACACAGAAAGGCAGGCACAAAGCACCTCTTAGAAATTCATGGTAAGAGTCAGTTTACCTGTCTGCTACAGGCTGGTAAACTTGGGGGTGGGGAGAAGAGAGAGCAGCGTAAGTACTAGGAGAAAATAAATTTGCCTTTAAAATGATAGTAACTTGCATGAAGTTATTCACAGTGTTACCCTGTTCTCTTTTGAAAGTTGATTCAGGTACTTCATAGCCTCCCTTTATTTCTCATCTTTTTTCTTTAATGGATTCTAACAGTACATAGGAACTGGTTCTCCCTTCCCAGGTGCTCAGTTTTGCCTCAGATCCACTTGGATCCATGTGAATAGTGACACTTGGCTGATTTGGCTTAGAAAAGGGGGAAATAATCCATGAGGACTTCTGCTCTTTGGTAGTGGTGGTGCCACACCAGTATTGCCACCAATGAAAGGTGCATTGGCAAGACTGGTCTCACCAGCCCTGGTGCTTTCTGCTCTGCTACCTGCTGCCTTTCCTCTGTCCTCTCCTGAGCAAAGGTCTCCCAGGACGAAGTCCCAGTCTGGTCCTCCAGCACTATGATGCTTTTTAACTTCAATCTCATGAAAGGTTTAAATGGGATTTCCCACCGCTACTTTGTGATCTGGACACAGGAAACCTGCACAAATTGTTTTGCAGTTGTGGATCCAAAGATGAAGCCTTGGGTATAGTTTAATTTCAGTCTTAGTCTTTACGAAATACAAACAGTTTTAAACTCTTGAAAATGTTGCACATCTCTACAGCACGTTACTAGCACTATGGAAGTGTTGGGGCTGGGAGTTTTGCATAAAGCAAGGAGTGTTAACCAGCATATAATTCTTTTAAAAAAATGTTTCTGATTTAAGGGAAAAAGCAATAAGCAGAAATGATCTCCCTCAGTGATATTTTAAATAATGATTTTCCTGTTACGAGGCTGTGTATTACTCATGTGGTGAGGTAGAACAAGGTGACAAATCACAGCTTGTAGGGCCTGTTGCCGTTGTTCACTGCAGCCTCAGCTGACACTGGTCACCTTGGGCTGCAGAACAATAGTGTGTGTATGTGCTGTGTAAACAGCGTCTCGTTCATAGCGCTGCCGGGTTTCAACACTTGGCCGTTATGTTCCTGTAGTAAGTTACTCACACAGTTTAGTCTTCAAAGCCAAATAAAGGCCTTCTGGGATAAACACCACTGTTTGTTTGTGCAGCCATGCCTCAGAGCAACTGCTTGATCCCTGGCATTTTCTCGTTGTGTTTCAGGTAGTTTATTTAAAACTCGATGCACCAACTGTGGAAACGTGGCTGCAGATTACAAGAGTCCAATATGTCCCGCATTGGCCGGGAAAGGGTAATATGTCTGCCTTGTAAACTCTATTTTCTACTTCATCTGTTGTTCAGTAGAAAAGGAGCGATTTTAGGAGCGTACATGAGTTTCAGCCAACCATCCCATTTTCCTTTAGTAGTATTAATGCTTAAATTTTACTCTTTGGTAACTTTAATGAGAGCCCACGATATTGCAAGTCCTGTGAATGAATAATGTTACCCTCTAAGTTAGCACAACATTGCATATGTTTTAATTAGAACAATTTCAGATGGTCTGAAACTCTCCTATTGGACATGAGACATACTCTTTGAGAAAGCGTGTTTACTCCCATCCTCTTCACCTTCCACATTTTTTATTAAATGGGACACTTAATCCTTAAATTGGACCATTATCACTTGATAAATGGATTCTCCCCTTCTGCATCTCTTGAGCATCCAGTAGCTCTAGTCCTTCAACTGCTCAGTAAGATTCTCGTGACTACAGGTCTCAAAATACAGACGTGTGAAACAATCAAGAGAGAAGCATCAGTTCCCAGGATTTCTGCAACTTAAAATGTTGTAGAAGAATCCTTTAGTTTCCTTTTTCTAGCCATCCTCTTTCTTTTATAATTTAAAAAAAGGGGGTTGGGGAACAGGGCAGGCATGCGCTCATAGATTTTTTTAATGTTTTTTCCCTTTGGGGTTTTACCAGTTCTCTAGATAGCTACATAAATACTTGTGCCTTAGCTTATTACAGCTGCATAGCTCTGGGATAAGTCCAGACAAATAGCTGCCTGCCCTGTGTGTGGTATTTTAGGGTTGTAGGAGGTGTTAAAGTTGGCTGAAGTTGCAAGGATTCCTTGATTGGAGAGTGTGCTTTAGAGAATAATAAATTTTTATTAATATATAAAGTGCACTTTGTATGACTGAATATGTGTTTCAATTTTGTAACTTCAGGGCTCCAGAGCCTGACACACAAGATGCCGCGATTCCAGTTGAAGACCTTCCTCAGTACGTGTGGACTGCTTTGGTTTTTGCTGTTACCTCTTCATGCTTTGTGCATCTCAAAGGCTTCTATTTCTGCTGATGTAGTTTTGGAAGGACATGGAAAATTCTACAGGAAAAAAAGATGGGGCACTTTGCCCCAGAGAACCGAGTCTAAATCTAAACCTGGCATTACGAGGGCCAGCAGACACTAGGAGTGTGTACTAGAAGTTTACCACGATGCTAGACATCACACACTTGCGTGCTCAAGCACTAAGCTGAAACATGCCTAAATTCACAGGGTTTGTGGTAAGCAGCATAGTAGTAGAACTGCAGTAAGACACTTAAGTGCTACATAGGAAACATTTTGTTACTTTGCAGGTGCTACCTACTGTTAGTCTGGAATACTGGGCTGGGTACTGCCACCACATAGTCCCTTGCAGGCATTACATGTGCTGTTGTGCTTTTTTATAATGACTGAAGCTTTGCTGCAGCAGGTCAGATGCAGGAAGCTACTGTATTTTTCATCTGGTTCCTAAGGAAAAGAGGATGACGTGACGCTTCTTTCGGTTCACTTTCTCCTTAAAAACCTGCTGGCCAGTTTGTTAAAGCTGATGGAGGCCAAGGTCTGTAGCACATACTATATTTTAAGTTTTGTGCATTTCAGTAGCTGAGTAAGGGGAAGACACGATTAAGTATCTGAGTTGAACAACTGTTCAGCAGCCCGTCCTGTATGACCAGGCAGCATGCCTGTACTTCCAACACGCATGTAGCACGGCATCAGCTGCCTTCCCTCCAGCACATGGTAGAGGAGGGTATGGGGAGGGCTGTGAAAGAGAAGGGAGAAAGAGTGAGGATGGGTAAGACATGTCCAAATGAAAATGAAAACTGCTTTGCCGTTTTGCAGGTTGAAACATGCAGGTCAGCAGCATAACGCTGTCCCTTTGTGGTTTTTAAACAGGTGTGAGGAGGAAGGCTGCAATGGGCTCCTCCGCCCCCACGTTGTGTGGTTTGGCGAAACCCTGGATCCTAATATTCTGACAGAGGTTGAGAAGGAGCTTGAGATATGCGACCTCTGCTTGGTGGTGAGTACCACTTTCGTTACTTAGCCTCTTAACCAGCAGGGAAGCCACATAGAGAGGTTGCATCTCCTGGATGAAGGAGATGTATTGGCACTTCCCTGAGGGAGCTAAAAGCCCCTGAGGGACTCTAGTGTCAAGTATAAAACACTGAAAGACCACAAAGTTTGAAAATTTACATACATTACTCAGAAGTTAATAGGTCTGGCACGTACATCTTGCTCAGCTGGCGTCTGTGTGTAGCGTACACAGGTGACAGGTATTCAAATTTCTCAAACAGTGGAAAACAGGATTATTTTGATGCTCAGTTAAAAAATATACAGAATTGTTGTAAGAAGATAGATATGCTCTGCTTTTTTTTTTTTAGTGAGGTTGTTTACATGCCATTTATGTTTTACATCGCTCACCAAAACATTTGCTCAGAATATTGTGTACCCTTCACAAAATAATCGTAAGTAACAGAAGGGATGTTTTGTGGTTTTTTTCCTGAAAGCAAAGTCTGCCATTTTGTTTCTGGGATTATTTTTGTCCATTTACAGTTACAATCCCCAAACAGGCTTCTTTGGGTTGCATTAGAGAAACAATTCCTGATTCTTATGCTATATAAAATCACCGCATATGCAGTGACATTAAATATAGATGCTGACTAGCTTTCATTTCTGTAGGGATCTTCCATGCTTTGGTGGTTTTGCAGATCCAGTGTTCTGAGAAGGGTCCTTATCTCATGGACTGGTTTGGTTTTTGTCTGTTTAACTACTGGCCTGCTACACTCATCATTTTTCTCCCTGTCCCTGCAGGTCGGCTCCTCCTCCGTGGTGTATCCTGCTGCTATGTTTGCCCCTCAGGTATCTGCCAGAGGAGTGCCTGTTGCAGAATTTAACATGGAAGCCACTCCTGCTACAAACAGATTCAGGTAAAGCTGTTCAGTTTTAAACCAGCAAGATTTAGTCCCCTCCATCTTCACTGTCCTTTCCATTTAATTGCTGAAGTGCTTAGAAAAATTTTTAACAAACATGATCTAGTTTCTTCCCCGGTGCTTAAGATTATTTTCTTTTTATAAGCAAGAAGCAATGATTGTTCTCTCCTGGTGGAATTAACTTACACTGGAGACAAAACTGTTTTTCTAAGCGTGGAGCTGAAGCCTGTCCCTAGGTCCTGGAAGGCCTGAAACCCTCCTCCCTCAGAAGCAGGCCTGCCTGCCTTACCTGCACCTCAGATGCACTCAGGCCCTGCCAGAAAAGGCAGCGAGCGCTGGTCGTTGTCTGCTCCTTCACCGGCTGCTTCCTTCCAGGTTTCACTTCTCG
>NW_010184341.1:0-12029 GCF_000695765.1 Mesitornis unicolor
TTACATACAAAATCATATATATTACATATAATATATAAGCTACTATTTAAGATAAAGAGACAGATATATATAAAATATTTTTCAAGAAGAAATTTTTCTAACTGCTCTGCTGAAGGCTCCTTACCTTCATTCATTGCTGGCAAACAATACAGAACTGGCAGCCCTAATTACTTGAGATACACATCATGAACAAGTGTTAACTCAGTTTAGTTAGCAGATCACAAAACATCTGTTTCTATTTTCATGAAAGTGAAAAATAAATCTTGTCATAGCTAAGTATATGAAGCCACAAAATAAAAGTAAAAGTTCACCTGGCATTCCTCTGACTCTTCTACACTCACTGGAAGAATAGAAGGCTTTGCTGGTAATTTCAGTTCATATGACATTATACTCCACCTACAAGAAACGTATCAGCTTTTAAGTTTTCAGGTTGTTAGTTTTATCTTTTCTCCAACATATCAACAAAAAAGAAAATTAATTGTCACATGCAGAAGAACTTGTTAAAAAAAATCAAAACCAAACAACAAAGCATCTTAATTTTTAATTGTATGCTAATTGAGACTATAGGTAAAAATTTGGTTTATTGATCAGATATATTGTTAGTGATTTAATGATGAGTCTTATGAGCATTTAATGCAGGCAACAAAGATAGCAGCAAAACATTCACAGTATGAAAGAAGTTGTGCAAATTAATTGCAGAAGTAAAAAGGAAAATATAGGTGTTCCTAGAGAAAAAGCTCTAAGGTAACATTAGCTTTTCATCTCAACTAGGGAAGGGATGCATGAGAACAAAGCAAATGGTGAAATATCTTCACTGACATATATATATTTTTCTCCTGGTAAAGGAGATATAATCTACAGTATAGAAAGTATGAAATCACTAATAGCAACATCCTTCACAGCCTGCTGAAAAGAACAAGTAATCATTGCAGATGGCCTTTGGAGCAGTCTACTGAAATTACAGCAAGAAATGACACGGCTCTTTTCAGTACAGAAAAAGACAAACTTGATTAAATCTGCGAATCCTTCAGAATGCCCAGGCCAACATTTCTTTCTAGGAAATGTCTAAGGATCAGTATCAAGCATTTTTCTACATACTTTCCTGTAAAATGATCAAGTAGTCTGCAGAAAAGCTTAAAATATAAAGGACATGTTTCTCTATTTCACTAAAAGCCCCCTAAAATAAAATCCTCTTTGATTGCATTCAAGTGGTTGTAAGCAGAGCAAGAACAGAAACACCCATGAGATAAAGGAACTGAGTAAGAAATACTCTTCTCAAGAACAGAGCTACACCTTCATTGGAATCACATAACCACCACCTTCTCTGATGGTTTTTAAACCAGGACTGCTCCTTAGCTTTATGGATAGAAACACAAAAAAGGAGTAGGAAGATCTTTTGGATTTGACTAAGAAAATACTTCAAACAGAAATACTAGTAGTGGATCAAACCAAAGATCTGCCTAGCCCAGCATCTAATCCTCAGCTGATGCCTGAGCAAATTACATGAAGGATGAAAGCACACAATGCAAGGTCTCCCCACATCCAAGGCCAATACATATACAATGTCAATCTCATGGCGAATTACATCTATGCACATTTAGGTTTACCTGTCTAACATTTTTGTGCTGGCCCGTTCTAGTTTCTCCAAAATCTGAGGAAGTTGTGTATCATCATCACAGGATCCTCCCCAGCCAAGGACACGAGCAAGGTCATTTCCAGTACCAAGGGGTAACACTCCTAACTGACACTGAAACACAACATAGGAGCAAATCTACTATTGAAAACTAGAAATAAAAAGTAAAAACTATTACAAAAGCTTGTTATTTCAAGCAACAAATGTTAATCATACATCTGATGTCTAAAGCTTGTAAATCAAATTCTGTGATCTCAATGCAACTTGTCCTCTTGACGCCAGTGAAAATCTTCTTTTAAGAGCAACCATTGAGTTTAGCCCACATGCAGATATATGACAAACAACCAAGTCAAGGACAAGTAAGCATACCACATTAAGTCTAGTCAGGAAATTAAGTCTAGTCAAGGAAAGTAAGCATACACACTTGCCTGTTTGTGCAAGCTGAGCTTATCAATTTCTGACAAGACCCAACCCACGCTTCCATCACCACCACACACGAGAATCCTGAAGTTGTCAAACTTCTGAAATAACCGCAAACTGCAGAGAAAACACAGCCTGTTAGAGCCAGTTATATCCATTAGTGAGAGAGCACTTATATTCATTAGCAACCATGACATGAAAATATGGTGCATGGCACCTTTATGGTGGTTCTTTTATTGTTCTGAGGTATGTGGATACAACTGATTACCTTATAAACCTGACTGCATCCCATCTATTGCTCCATATCCCACTTATACTGACATTTCTGATAAATAACATGCTGATTTTTATTAAAAAAATCCCTTTATATTGTTTTCAGGATTTTATTAATATTTTTAAATTTTATTATTTTTTAAAAAAAAATCTAAGCTATGAAATTGCAACTGCTCTATGCGTCCCATTTCAGCCAGAAGCACGAGGCACCAATGGGGAATTTTTCACAAGAAGCGGTTAAGACATGATGACAGGATGTGTTCCACAATATGGGTGGGTTTCTGCCAACACATGACTAACCAAATGCAAGGACAGTTGGAGGCAATTATCACACATAAGGTGGGTGATAACAACAATATAAGACAAATAATACTGGTATTTCATATTAAATCCTTAAAGCCGTATCCTGCTTTCACTTCCTACGGCTTTTCCTCTTGTTGTCCGACTTTTAACACCTAAAGGATACAACACTTGGGCAGTACAGAAAAGGAGGACAAGAGAGACAGAAGAAGCAGAAAGGTGAGAAACAGAGGAAAGGGAAATGAGATGTGAAGAAACAGCCAAGAGGTAAAAACAGGGATTTAAAAGTTTAAAAATAAAAATAAAAATGGGAAAGTAGAAATTCTTAAAATAATAAGGATGTTTATTTTTAATGCATGTTATTTTCCAGAATATGTATTATCATAGAGCTATTTTTAAAAAGCAACATATTAAGATCACAAATTTTGAAGCATTCATACATTTTCTGAAGAAAATAGTGTCACTTGAATATGATAGGTAGACAACTATTCACAACAAAAGATGTAGATATTTAAGGAGAAAAATATTGATACCAGAACAATTTCTTCTACCATGAGAAAAGAGAGAAAAATCTCTAGAAATACACTATGTCAAAGACTGCAACTCCGCTTCTCAGATCAACTAGAAAAACAACACCAGCATGACCTGATAGAATAACTGCTAAAGACCTCTCTTTGGAAACCAGGAAAAATATTTAAAAGCAACCAACCTGACCTACGATTACTACACAAAACCAAAGTGAGCCTTCTGAACCATGCTGCTGGTAGGTACAACTACATGAAGAAAGAGAACTCGCAGACAGACAGACATTTTTTCAGGCTGTCCTCTCTCAAAAATTGTCTCTCCAATTGAGATGAACCTTCTTTACTTTTATCCGTCATTATAATTACATGTACAAAATGTTAGCCAAAAGGGACTTTGATTAAAATCAGATTTAAATCAGGGTTATTATGAAAAGAATATTACAAATGAAAAAGTTAATATAACATGTCCATAAAACAGTACTAACTATAAAAATCCATATTTGTATTCTATTTGTTTATTTGCCCATTGTTTGAACTGAATTTTTGTGCATTTGTTTCATCTACTTTTATATCATGCAAGCAAAATTATGCATCTGTACAAAAATTAGTGTTTCTAGCTGCTGTAACAGATATTGATAGGCCATTTAACCACAGTGCTACCTCTGAGCGGAATTAAGTTAGGCAACAGAAAAATGTACATGTATTTAATCTTTATGAATGTGCAAAGACACTTGGGTTGTAGCCACCACTGTGCAAATTTCACCCCTATCTTTCCAACAATCAACCCTTAGATTTTGAAGAATGCCTGATGGTTTTAATTGTGTTCTTGACCATTTGCACATGTTGCCTGAAACTGTATTTTGAATGTAGTTTTCCAATGATAAAAGTTTTAGTGTGCTCATCCATCACCCACTGCAGATTCCCCAATGACATTCGTGTTCAGAATAAAAAAAGATACAGAGTACATTTAGACAACAGTTTTATTCCATAGCTATTCACAGCAAACTGACACAAATCTCTGGATTACGCATATGAAATGGAAGAAACGCACCCAGGCAACTGTGCATAAAGGCCCTGATTCAGGAAAGCATCTAAAACATTTGCAGTGGTTTTGATCCTTACTAGTTAACAGAAATCAAGACTAGCCAAAAAATCACAAAAAACCTGGGCTGATGGGTTTGTGGTTTGAATTTTCAAGTGAGTTTTTTTGTCTAAAAAGAAAATATTACCCTACAATCCCTTCACCCACCCGGGTTCATCCTGAAATTCTGTTATCTATTAGAATTTAATTAGGAAGTCACAGTAGGTATTGGTGATAGAATTATAACAACAAGGGGACAACACAACACTATACTTTGCACTGCATTTCCTTGTGGAAAGGATTGCTCAAGATTTCCAAGGTCATTACCCTAAGTGAGGTCCTCCATTCATTAAATCGAACACCTGAGCTGGATTTAACGACTGTTTGAATCGACGAAGAAACTTTACTCCCTGATTGTCTCCACTCTTTGAGTTAACAAAAACTAAAAGAGGACTGGCACAGGATGGCGGGCATGTGGCTTTCCAGAAACCTGTGAACATAGTTAGAAAGAATGAAATAAATAAGGCTTTATAATATGAACAACACAAAAAGAAATCATGGGAAAGAAAAAGAAAGAAATGAAGGACAAAAGGAGTACATTTTATCATGCATAATGTAAATGCTAAACTGAATATTAGCCCTGCAAGGAAAACATTATTGCTCAAGATCCACCAGTTCAATTTTTTCCTCTCCGGTGTTTTCAGTGCCTAGATTTAGTAAAATCCTGAAGACAATAGCTTTATTGTTTTTTCACACTGAAAAAAGTTAATCTTTTAGAATACTTCTTAAATTGCGTCTTTGTAAATTATCACATAATTAAATATATATTTCAGTTACAAGTGCTTAGTTTTTCATCTGATTTTTCTTTAACCTTACTGGGTTGAACTGGATTGTCTATGTCTGTATCAGCTTTCTAAGACTACTCACAGATTTTAAAAGTTACTGTACTCATTTTCTCCCAGCTGAGACTTTGAATGACAACTTTTTTCTCACCCTGAAGTCATACTTTTAAATCTAACAGAATCACTAAACAACAGACCTTTGGTAGTGATCCAAAGCTTATTAAAGTCAATGCAGGTCTTAACTAATTACAGCAGGCTTTCTATAAGGGCCTTGGTAAACAGTACTAACGGACATTGTTGTCACCAACATGACCACTCTGTGGAAGCAGTGGTTTCTCAACAGCACTTCAAAATCAGACATCACAGGTATAAGTTTTGACATTTGTTTCATGCAATAGTATACTAGGTATAATATAGTACAACTATGTTGTTTTCAGTTGCCTTAAAAAATGCTAAAGCTACAAATAAAAAATTGACATTATAGGATGATGCTAATTTAATTCCACATTATGATAATGTATAATTGAAAATAAGGTTTGATTAATTTATTTAAATGCCAAGAAAAATAATTTCACATATGGAACCATCTTCCTAGTATGAATAATAAATAGCTGCATGACACTCTTGTCTGACACACCACATAGCAAGTAAATAGAAAAGAGTAAATGTACAAAGAATAAACAATCATTTTTGCTAACTTCTTACAATAAAATTCATTAAATTGTGTTAAAGATGTTGGTCTACATTTGCCATAAACACAAACTATAAAATTAAAGTAGTCAGATTTCATGATACTTGTTATTAAACCACTCCCTGCCTTTAAGTGCAGTCTCTCAGTGTTCACACGTCTGTATCCTGAACCACCAAAGAGCACCTCCAAGTTTTGAACATTTGATGGGTTTTTTTATCAGTGTGTTGCAGAATTGTTACACTGCTTATACTTAAAAGGAAGTTAGAGTGGCTATGGAAGCAATTCCTCTCTTTAGCCTGGTAAAGTAGCTGTTGGATCTCAGCCGTTCAGCTAGCTTACCTCTGCATAAAGCAAAGTTATCTCTAGTTTGAGAATGTGTAGAATGAGTGATGCATCAGCCCACTTCATCTGAGGACTCTGGTCATTCACTTGAAAAGTCTCCAAAGATCATAAATAAAATGGAAGAAAATTTCCAGTTGGAGAACTTTCAAAAACATTTTAAAATCAGGTAAGTAATCTTCTAAAAAGCTACATGGAAACTTATACTACTCTCTGCATTTGAAGACTGCATTCTCACTAGGCACTGCAAGACCAGAGCTACCACTGAACACACTACAACACTACGTACCATCAGAGTCTATACTGTTTAGTGCTGTTGGAGGTATGATCGATACCTTACATTGGCCAAGCGGACATTTACGAGGATACAGATCTTTACAGGCAGTGTGAACCTACAAAAAAAAAATAAAAAAATATTTCTCTACAGTGGAATTTTGGGGTGAAAGTATAAACGACACAGTACCTGTGTAATAAAAATGGACAGATGTACAACATTTAGGTGTAGTGGGAAGACAAACAAAACTGGGGAAAAAACATATGAGTGTTACTTATTCTACAAAACATAAGTTTGGAGTACTTAATCTTCAGATACCTATATAGAAGATATGAATCATCCTTTTATGGGAATCACCTCCATCCACAAGCAAAGAAGGACTAAGTTCTCAGCAGCCAGCATCTGTGCTGAGGCAGCGGGCACACTGTGCACATGTCAAGCAATAGCTCTATACATGCCTGATCCACCTGGATGTTCTGGAAGATGTATCTGCGCTAAAGCCAGCACATCAAGCAAGCCAGACCAGCCTGTCAAAGGTGGGTCCCATAAACTACGCATTGTTGAAGCCTCTTCCATAATTAGTGGAAAAACAGGCACATGCAGAGGGTGCTGCACTTCACCTAAATTTCAGATCACTTCTAGAGATGCCAATCATTTCCCACTGCCTACACACAGAGCCTCAGACATCTATATGTCAAAATCCTCAGCAATAAAAAAATAGCTGACTTTCCACTTTTGTAGTCTAGCATATGAAACCCATCTTTTTAGACAAGTTTAAAACATTAAGACAAAACTATATTTTGGGAAAACAGTAGCAACATGTTAAAGAATTTCAATCAGTGACCTACAGAGCGTTGTGAAGAAGAGCAGTTCAAGATCTTGCAGTAAGAAAAATATTACTATGATAATATTAATAAATAGCAATAAATATTAATATCACTAGTATTACTAAAATATTATTACAGCTTTATCTATGATAAAAAAGGCAAGACAGTAACATATGATTATCAGGCATACAGAACAGGCATCTGAACCTTCAGTTATCTGTTAGAAGAAGGCAGAGAAAACACATTGCATGACAACACCTATTAAAGAAAAGCTGCATCTGTGGGCATACTAAAAATTAAGTAAAGTATGACAGTCATGAGAAATTATGAACATTAGAGAGACCTGAGTTTGCACAAGCTGTCTGCTTCTACTTAATCCAAAAGTTCAGTTATGAAATGACAAAATAAAAATAATGCAAGCAATAAAACTGGCAAAATCCTCGACACTTGGACATGGTTCACTGCACCTACCATAGCTTTACACCAAAGGCACTTCCAATCTTGCAGGCGTAAAACACTGCCACAGGTCTTGTCGCAGACTGCGCATTTGGCACTGACGGGCAGATTACCCTCTAACCACTGGTGGGGCATAGCTATCTGTGAAGAAGGAGTTACAAAAGTTAAATACTCAGAAAGAGAAATTAGAAGCTTTTGTCTCTCAAATACTGGATTTAAAATATTGTCCATAGCTGTACCCTTTCATAAAAGAAGCAGGAATAGCTGACCAGGATAAGTGACACTGATGTTCACAAGGCAACAGTTATGAAGGCAGACTATGGCGATGTTTCATGTGCTAGGCAGAAAACGTGACAGCTGAAGAAGGGAGACACATCTCCTTGAACTATTCATGGTACTATGGTAGCAACTAACCACAAAACAACGGGGGAGTTAAATCTAGAGACTTCGTAATACAAATAAGAACCCATTTCCTTAATGTTGACTGCATGACACAAACCAATTAAAATAACTAAAGTTCAGAAGAAATCTGTGGCTTTATGCACCCCCCTAGTTACCATGACTGGTAAGTCACAGCTCTATAAAGCAGTCCCTAAAGGCAGTGCAAAGCTTTACTCAGTGCACTCTTTCTTTGTCCCAGTGATACCATGGGCAACTCATGACACTCATAGGTGCGCAACTTGGTAGTAACCTTCTGGAAGAAGTTTAATGCCAGTGGCACAGATATAGTTGTGTTTGTAAAAATAACCAAACTGTCACAATAAAGCTCTGGAAAGCTTTTGTCATTTCTCCTGCTAATTTTAAAATTCCTGCTTTCATCAGTCAAAAACACCCTCCATATGTCAGTGAATTCCAAGCAGGCCTCCTGGGGAGCAGCTATTGGTAAGGAGGACACAAAACAGATTGCCAAAACAGCATGGCAGCAGTGTAAAATATCACCTTTGCTTAAGAGCAGCAGAAACTTCTGGGAGCAATTCTCCAGCTTCAGAGTTTCTCTGCATGATGCCTTTAAAAACTTGTAACACAGTTATGATCTAGTGCCCACAGATACTAAACTTATCTTGTGAGATAGGAATATAACTTTTGTTCTAAATACCACATTAATTTCACGATTAACTTCAATGGGTCACATGGCAATATTCATATGCTTAGCCTTTTTTTTTATCCCCACAAAGAACAGCTCTGGAAAATGCTGTAAATATGAATAGTACTTACACCATCTTCATCTTCAATGATGTCTTTTCCAATTGAGGCTAATGTAGTCCATTTGCAGTTATTTGTTGCTCGGACAGCACACCTTTTATGTGCTTTAAACTTACACACTGGAAGGCACAATAAACATGCATAGTATGTTATTTGCTGTATTTCAGTGATACGTATATTTAAAAAAATTAAACACAGATATTCCATAAAACAGCCAAGTACATGTCACTTACTGCTGTACACATGACACAAACCAACTAAAAGAAAATTCAGCTCATGACTCCAGCTTTTACTCTCTGAACAGGGTTTAACCGGTTTAGCTGTAGTCAATGTTAAAGTGTGTCCTCAAACCCACACTGGTCCCCATTTTTTCAGGTGCAATGCAAGGTACTAAGGTACAAATATATCTTTAACTATGGTTCTGCCTTTTCCATTCCTCCAGTAACACAACTCAGATACCTGCTTAAATTTGCAAAAGGTGATGGGAGAGTTTTTCACAGGAATATTTTGCTTCAGGAGCTCTGTTTATTTGCCCAAAGGATACCTTTTGGGCACTATACTATGCCAGTTCTCCCAGAAGCTGCACAAATGAAGGGTTCGGTGGTGACATATTCATGCAGGATACTGGTAGTTACAGTATTTTCACAGAAGCTACTTTAAGTGAGAAAGAGCCCGATTTCTTACTGGATTATTTACTAAAAATCTACTAATTGGAAGACTCAGCACAAGTGTGTAGTACAGGCAGATGTTTTGACAATCTAATAACTATTTGTATTCTGTTCAACTCAATTAATATGACTAGTTAATGATATCATATTATACCAAACAGACTGACACACCCAACTGTAGGTATTTCTGTTACTGGAAGTGCCTGACATAATTCTATTTAGACTGCATTATATAAATTATTTTGGCAAAAACCATTAAAGGTTTATGAGAACTAGCCAGCAGACCAGAAATAGTAGTCTCTTTTCAAACAAATATTTGACAGGAAATTTCAAAAGCTTTGGCCCATTGTTTGTCCATCATTAAAGAGCATTAAGCCATGGTACAAAAGGTCTTGTGAATCATAAATTTCTCATTTTAATTCCACTGATCCATTGCCAGATCAATTTAAGAAATGAATTGAGACTACGTAAGCAACATCTGAGTTTGAGAGCAATCCACCCTGTTCTGGGAGGTGTGTGGAAGTATGTTGTTAGCATAAAGAAAGAGAAAGAACCAGAAAAAGGAGGTTTTTTGCTTTTAGAGTAACTCCCCATGCCATTTCAAAAAGCACCATTCATAGTCTCAAAGTGTTCAAATATTCCATGTTCCTCAACTAACAGGGTAGGCTCGCATTATCAAAACAGCTCGGCATCATACTGTGTGCTTGCCAACCGAAGCTGGTTCCAAGCGTCTAAAGAAGTCAGCTCTCACAGAAGCTCGGAAATAAAGGCTGCATTTTCAAGTGATGGGCCTTGAGCAGTTCTGCCGCTTTAATGTTTTGCAGAAGATATACCACTGAATTCAGGTTCCTACTCATAAATTATATGCATTTGTCTTTGTCACACAGGTCAAAATACAACAAATCATATTACTCTGAGCATTAAACAATATCAAAACCAATGACCTTAAGACACAGATGTAACTTTGAGCAAAAAACATAACAGTACAGAATAGATGGGTATAGAAAAGAAAATTTAAAATCAAATCTCAGCCTTAGTTACCACTACCCACTAATTTCTTTTGTCTCAGATGACACTGTATCCCATTCATGAATCAGTCTGATATTTGAAATAATCTGGAAACATGCAGACACACTGCTAGACATTAATTACTACTACTTTACCAATGAAAGTTAAAAGATGAGAAAAAGAAAGATTTAGTCAAACCAAATCTAGAATATTTGTAGAACATGACCTTAAATTTTAATTTCCTGTGTAAATGTTTCTAGCTAGAATATGAAGCAAGTGTCTCAGAAAGCCAAGCAAGAGAATCACTTAATTAGTGAACTGTTGTCACAGTGGTACCAATATCTCCTGTCAGACATGGTGATTAAATCTAGAGCTATTACTGTATATAATGAAGAAAAGTCAACATTACTGAATGTTATCATAGGATCTCTTGCACTGAAAATATACACCTTTATTATAAAACACTACATTTGCAAAGGCCTTTCATTCTAACCACCCACAAATTAATTCAACTGCATTGACAGGACACTCAATTTTTCTGTTCCCCATGAAATTTACCACTTTATCACCTTTTTTATTATGAGTTATCTCTTCTGTGATTTTCAAAGAATGGCTCAGACTGTTATTTTCCAACCCCAAAGGTTAAAGCCAAAGTTTTGAAACTAATCCGAAGATCGCCAGTATCTATAGTTCAAGATGTCGAGATGGAAGGATTTGTTGTCAGGTGTTTAAAGAAGTTTTTTGTTTTGTTTCCAAGAACACTATTACATGATGGATGGACAAGCCACAGTGAAAACAGAGTGACTCATGAAAACAGCCACCTAACTTCACTCCAATTTGAAGCTTATGCCTATGTTATAAAGCATAAAATTCAGTAGTTTCTTGGTAGTTTTTACTATCTGCACCCAAATAAATAACTCACTTAAGTTAATTTAATATTACAGAGTGCTGAAAGGATACTCATATTACAAAGCCAAGTACTACAAAGTTAAGTTACTCGTGCAACTTTAATAAATGTTCTGTATGCAAGTGTAAAGTCCTCAGTTATATGATCACACACTTTTGAGAACAGGACACTCATTCACTGCATGCAATGGATGTCTCTTTATAAGTATGCAGCTGTGCCATACTCTAGTTCTTAATAATTTTCAAGAGATATTTGCCTTATTTACCAAAAGTTAATGAAATACTGCTTTTTAGACACCAATATTCATTTCTTCCTGGCCTTCTAAAGTATTGTTATTATTACTGTTGTTGTTATTATTATTGTTGGTGGTGATAGTGTTGTTGTTACTATCATTACTATGCTCAGTACTACTACATTTAAGACCTTTTTTTAATGTTGTGTATCTTCAAAGTATCAGTGACCTCAAAACAGCTTCAACTGATTTTGCAGTTATAGAAAAATCAGCATTTCTGTGATACAAGTCCCAGATTACACAAACCACACAACTACTGATTTGGCTGAGGTCATTGCCGGACCACTCTCC
>NW_010184342.1:0-576 GCF_000695765.1 Mesitornis unicolor
TCAGCAAACCTTTCTGGCTTGCCAAGGCTCCTCCTCCTGCTAAGATGCAGCTGCATGAAGACCCTCTCCCTCTCTGAACATCCAAAAAATGGCCTGAGAAAGATCCCTGGTTCACATGTCTCAGGTCTGTGCAGTCACAGAGTAGTTGAGGTTTGGGGGGAGCTGTGTGGTCCCTGTGCCAATTCCTTCCTTAAAGCATGGCCATCTAGATTGGGTTGCTTAGAGCCTTGTCCCTTCCATTTCTGAATGTCTCCAGGGATAGCAACTCCACAGCATTTCTGGGCCCTACTCCAATATTTGACCGTTCTTACTGGGAAAAACTCTTCCCCTTCATCTGGTTGAAAACTCACATGTTCCAGCTTGTGCCCCTTGCCTCTTGTCCTGCCACTTTGCACCTCCGAGAAGAGCCTGGTCCTGCCTTTTCTACACCTTGTGTACAGCCAGAAGATCTCTCCCAAGCTGCCCCTTCCATCACTCTCCATGCTCCTCTCCATGTCTGCCTGCCCATGCTCCAGGGAGTCTGTACCTGCCCATGCCTCTCTGGAAGAGCATTGCTTGCTCTTCATTTGTGTATTA
>NW_010184343.1:0-1240 GCF_000695765.1 Mesitornis unicolor
CGTGGGCCCGGGTACCGCCAGCCCCGGCCCAGCCTCACTAGGCCACGGGCCTGACACGCAGGGCCTGGGCCTCCCCGGGGATGAGTGGCCACCACCGTGGCACCAGGCCACACCTGCACGGCACCAAGTCACAGCACCGTGTCAGTGGGTCACAGTGTCATGGCACCGGGTCACGGCCATGGCACCAGGTCACTGTCATGGCACTGGGTCACCCCCACGGCACCAGGCCACGGTGAAGACCGCTGTCGGTGGCTCCCGGGGTGTTCAGTCACAGCTCCTGCTCTCAGCGCCCGGCAGAGCCAACCCTACCCTGACACCAGAGCTGCAGAGCAGCCACGGAGAGCACCAGAAATGCCCCACGGGAGGGTGAGCTGCTGGAGAGCCTCTCGCTTCGACACGAGAGGCTGCAGCGCTTCCCTTTCCCAACCCGAGCTGTCCCTCTCGATGCCGGTTGCAATTTGTCTGCCTAATGAAGTGTTCTGCCACCGGTAATTTCCCGCTGTGTGCTAAAGAGGTTTAACATGAGTCGTATCCCTCGCACCCCCCCGGTCCAGCAGCTCTCTTTAGGCAAAAGACCACCCAGGTTTAATCCCGTTGTATTTTGATTTCTCAGCCTTCCCAACGCGCTCCCCTCCAGCGAGTGTGGCACTGGCCTCTGCCTCACGAAGCCTCGAAGCCCGGGAGCTGACGCAGCAGAGCGGGCAGGGGTTTGCGGCTGCACTAAGCGGGTTTTATTTTTAGTGCTTCTCTCGATGGCTTTAAAGGCGCCCTATGAAACACGTCCTGACTGACACGGACAGAAACGTCGGTGTCTGTGGAGATCTTCGCAGCAGAGACCGCCCCGGGGCTGTCCCCAAAGGTTTCTGAGCCAGAACACATCGCTGGACGTTCACAGCCGTGTTTGCAAGAGCCTTGTGTCCTCCAGAGCTTGGTAAGGGACTTCAAAGAGGTTTCTCTTTTAGGAGCCTAGAGAGGAAGCAATACCAACTCTCATGTATCCAGCTGCAAACAAGACCAAGTATTTTCCAGCTGACATCTAGGACTGGCCCTGCTCTTAAATGTTACCCCTGGTGGAACCCATCCCGCAGGAGATGCCCCAACAGGGACAAGGACACCCGGCTCTTGGTTACTCAGTGAGCCCTGATTAGGAGATCATGACCACAGGGCTGGTAGATTTGGGGATGTCCAGCGAGAGGGGGAACGGTTCACATGGCTTCACATGAGCCAGCACTGTGCCCAC
>NW_010184344.1:0-15912 GCF_000695765.1 Mesitornis unicolor
GGGGGGACGGACGGCGGCGAGGCAGCGAAGGAAGGGGGGAGAGCTGAGGTTTTTTGAGGTGCGTCCGCCATCTTGGGGGCGGGGCGGTGCCGTAACCCCTTGGTGGTGGTGGGGTGTTGTTAAATAATCATACTTACGGTTGCATAGCAGGATTGTGTATGTCTGCTTGCCTGATGTGATTTGGAAAGGACTGGGGGTTTGTGATGATAAAGTTGCCATGTGCTTCATGGTCATGAGCAGCAAATGAGCTCAACCATTTTTCCGGCAATAATTTGTTGAAATCTAAATATGAGGAAGCTGACCACGATGACAGTTTTATTTGGAAGCAATTATTGGTGTTATCCTGCAGTGCTGAGGAAAGCAGCCCCTTCACTCTGAGCAAGCTGCTGGAGCTTATTCCATCTGCCATAGCAGGGTCTTTTGCCGGGCGTTTGGCAGTGAACACGGGCTGTGCTGGTCACTCCTTGCAAGGCCTAGCTCTGGAAAAGAGAGCAGGGAAGTGCTGAGGCTGACCCTGGAGACTAATGCAGGTCGTTAAAATGGAATTTAAGACCTATTGAAATCAGACTTTTGCATTACCTGTGCATATATAAATGTGTTTTATGTCAGTGTGATTGGGTTGGTTTTCTGTATTTTAGGAAGTGAATGCAGAGGACATGTAGTGAAGAGGTAACGCTGCTATAATCTGTGTTGTTCCCTATAAAGTGTTAGTAGCACTCAAAAGCTTTTATTAGCAACGGGGAGTGATGGAAGAAGCTGGAAGCATATGACTGGCATGCTTCTCAGGGGAAACAGAAATTACTAATATAATTTGCTTGTTATTTGAAGAAAAAGAAATGGGAAATACGCCTTTCTTACAGCAAAGATTAATGACTCTGAGTCAGTTTTTAAGCATATATGGGTTTCCTTGGTGTTGTTTTTATCTAGAGCCGTAAGATAGGCTTTTCTCAATATATACTCTGTCAGTGAGCCAGTAAGCTCAGTTCTTCCTAAACTTGTTAGGTGGCAGAAGCTCACAAGTAATGCTGATTGGATGTCCCAGTAACCTGCCCGCAGCACTCCTTTAGCAGCGGGATAACCTTCTTGGGGTTCTCCTAGCAGCTTCTGCAGTTCAGACCTGGAGTGTCTTCGTCTAGAGGTGAGGACAGCCTGTTCCACAGTTGCTAGCACCTTTGTGCGGGTGACAGTGAACGAGGTGACTGTGCTGGTGAATGGCGCTGTTGATTGAGTTGTGCTTCTGTATTACATAGCTCTGGTCGTATTTTGAGACTTCAGAAGAACGTTGGCATAGACAGGGAGACTGCGAATGGCTCCTTTGAGTGAGAGGAGATGAAGCTGGTCCAAAACCAGCTAACTAATCCAGTTGTCTTCTCTGGGGATGTTTTTATCATCTTGAATACGGTGGGGATTTGGGTGTTTCCTCTTATGGCCAGATAGGCTTGGGTGATGTATAGAAACATTGGTCAGACTCCAGAAAATAGCAAAGCAGTCAAAGCCATGGACCTTGGAAAGCCATAGGCATTTGGAAAATGTTTTATAGTTCTCGTTTACCTTTTTGTCCTTTTCTGACTGCATTGGCTCTTTGTTTTACTGAACCTTTTCTTCTTAAAGTATCTTTATCTTAAGTATGAGTACTTTTACCTGCTCCTTCTCTCTCTCACATCCTCCCTATTATCTTGTGGTTTAACGTGATCCCTTATAGGTGTGTCCCCACCTCATAGTTTCAAAATGCAAGTTTAACATAATGTTTTATTGCATTTATTAGATTAAGTATAGATAAGTAGTTACTCATTTTTCACCTGTCTCATCTCTCTTACCTAAGATAACACACAGATGAGAGAACAAGTAATTTTAAACAAATCATTGCTTCTTTACAAAGCTTGTTCAGTGGGGCATCTTTTGGCTTATCGCAGAAGTTTTGCTGTAACCCATCATTATTTATGAAGATACATACTAATATTTATTCCCTGTAGTTATGTTACTTACTAATTGGACTTGTCGCAGACTGTTTATGGGCCTTCGGTGCTGTGTGTTGTTATTGTAGATATATTAGGTTTTAGGTATTATTGGGTTATTTGGATATGAATTTTTCCAGTGATTACATCAAACAAATGGGAGATTTGGGATCTCTGAGAAGCCACTCAGCCTGTGAAATGATTTTGTTCTACCTGTGATGCAAGCATTTTTGCATTCCTGGCAACTAAAAGTCAAACAAATGGTCTGTCTGAGAAGTGGAGCTTCTAAAATCATACACTGTTATGGTCCTAAGGGAGTCTTAAACCACAAGAGACTGGCTGTGAAAAGGAAAGGAAAAATTTGTGTCATTGTTGAAACAATAGACTTCTTTCATGTGGAGGACCTAGATATCTGTTAATTACCAGCTGGCTTGAGGGTTTTGGCATCTGGCCCAATATGCTGAAACTCTTAACCATCCCCTAGCTGGCATATCCTTCAAGGCCTGCATTTGGGGACTGGTAATGTAATGGATTTCATCTTTAAAGACTGTTTATTATATTTATAGACTGTTTAGTAAAAGTGTTTTCATCTTTAGCTATATTTCTGTCTTGCAGTCTTAGGATTACTTGCCAACAGATTCCAGATAGCTGCATGAACGCAGAAAGAAAGGACTGGTTTAAATTCTAGATAATGCTGGCCTAGGTGGAGCAGCATGTGCCATCTTTGCTGTGCTGCAGCCCTACCACAATACATGGATCAAGACCTAAAACTGTGTCCTCTGACTTTGGGTGACTCAAGTGAATAAACAAGATCTGATTACGGTTATGATTACGGTTGCACTTGAAAGGGCCTGAGATCTCTGGAAAGCAGACAGTAGATGTGTATGATGAAAGGAATCTAAAATAAATGGGTGCCTAAAAACATTTTAATCATAATTCTTCCATGTGAACGTAACTATATATTAATCTGAAATAAAATTTCAGATTATTATTAATCTGAAATAAAATTTCTCATAAGAGATGTTCAGTGGGGTGCTCCACAACTTCTTTTTGCTTTGCCTTTTTACTTTTTTAAATCAATGTGTAGTGGAAGCTGTCCCTGTGATGCCAGCTGGTATAAGGCTGATGGGGTAGTGCTGGTCTCAGTAGCAGCTGAACAAAGGCAAAGGAGTGAGTGCCTGGTATCGAATTGGACCTGGCCTAACAAAAGGCATCGAAAGGAGGCATATGGCAAAAACTTGAAGTAGTTGTTGTGTATAGATGGAATAACCACTTTCAAATAAAGCTGAAACCTGTAAGTTCTCAAATATACTAAAAGAAATTTGACAACAACCATAGAAGAGAGGGTAAATGCATGTCATGGTGTAGAGGCTCAGTAGGGGTCTCAAAAAGAACATTCTGGACTACATATTCCTTAGTCACAGCCTCCTGTGGGAAAACTAATTTAGCTGAAGAAAATACTATTTTTTTTTAGTTGATAATTTTTCCTGATCCAGTCCATTGTGCTGGTTTGGCTTAGCTTTGTAGAAGTGTGGAAAATGGCAATAAAGTGTGGAGAACAGGAGGAGCAAAGGTGGGAAGCAATATTGTCCCATTCATATTTACTGTGTTTGGGTTTGTGAGCATGATGAAGGGCCAGGGAAGCTACCAACCCCTGAACATTTTAAATTGGCACTGGTAAAGAGAGAAACAGTTCCGTTCTCCCTGTCCTTCTCAGTGTTCTCCTCTTCATTTGTTATTGCTCAGGGAACTGGTTGGGGTTTAAAAAAAAAAGTTACTTATTTGGCTCAGTTGATTTTATCTGAATAACTTTCCCCTTCTAATTTGCTGTACAGCCACTTAGTATTTCTGCTTCTTAGGGAATTGGGGGTGGCCTAGGGGCAAAATGAGCATCTGGAGATAGATGGATTGCTTTCTAATTTTAGTGTTGGTGTAATTTATCCCAGTTTCAAGTGTTTGCACAACTACTTCCTTAGTGTGAGCAAAGCGCTGGTATGGGCAGAGCATTTATTGTGTCCAGGCTATTGTGGATGGTCTTCATCGTGCAGCTGAGCTGTCCTCAGCCTGGACCTCTCTGTGTTCTCAGCTGTGCTAGACCAAAAACCCCTCCTGCTTTTTAAAGACAGGGGAGATGAATGGGTTTCTTCTGAGGGCAGCTGAATTTAACTTGTTTATTATGCTTTTCTGTAAAATTCTTGAATTACTGGAACCAAAGAAGCTATGCTGAAAATGTGTGAGACATCCTTTCAGCAGCATTGACTCGGTGACGTGAACTGTGGGCCCAAACCTTTGTAACCCTTTCTCATAAGAAATGTTACTCAAGTGACTTTAATGGATTAATTTGGTGCTCCTTTCACAGAAGTGGATACATATGCTATTTGTTACAAAGTAATACCAAAGCCAACTTAGATTGCATGCAGATTGTCATCTTAAAAACAAAAAAACCCCAAACAACACCCCCAAAAAAACCGCTCAAACTCTTTAGTAAGATTGAGTGTTGCTAGACAAATAAATTTCATGTGTATCTGCCAAAAAAGGTCCACCAAATTCTGCTGGTTATCTTAGTTTAGTATGCAGATATGATTTCTGTCAAGTTTGTAATGAACCAGTTCAGTGAGTTGTGGTTTGGTAGCAGAAGTTTTAAGTGAAGGATTATTTTAAAGACTAATTGATTTTGTTAACACATTCATACCAACATGCTACAACCAACCCTTGCATTAGCAGATCAAGGTAGGCGGTTGCAGCCTGGGTACAGGAATGAGGAAGAAGGATTTTTTTAAAAAAAAACAACACTTTTTTTTGCCACTGCATATTGTAGAAATATTTTAAAATTCCATCCCTCCTCCTCCAAAAAGTGTTCATGGGTAGATGGATTTTTTCCCCTTTCTTTTGTTCTTTTAGTATTGTAGCCTGAATTTTCCATTTTAGAAATGACTGGTAAAGGTAGTTCCAAAAACTTCGCACAAGTTATTTAGTAAGTCCCTCCACTGTTCCTCTAACTGCTCCAAAAGCTGCATTTTTAGGGCACTGGTGATTACTGAATATGGAGAGATTAAAATAATGTGGAGAGTTCATTTGCAGCACTTGTAGTGATCCTAGCGACATGTAACATACAGCTCGTTGTTATGTGTTGGTTTATTTTTCATGTGTCAGCAGGGAAGCTCGGCTGTATCAACTTTCTTCCGCAGGTGTGCCTTTTAGTTGTGTACTCACTTGCTGCAGTTTATTTGTTATTACAAATAAGGCACCAAATTGAAATTAATAGAGTGAGGGCAGGATTGCAGGGTGGTTGTAGTAATCTGTTAAGGTAAATATCATGTATAAAATTTAATCAGTCTATGGGGAAAGTGTGGATTTGGGGTTTTTTGTTCATTTTTGGTTGTGGGTTTTGTTGTTGGTTTGGCGGTTTGTGACAAATTGGTTAATGTATCTTAGCCAATGAGCTAAGTAAGGCTGAACCTTCTGAACACAAGCTTATTACATAGAAATTGTGTTGACATTTGGTCCTACTCCTCCTCATCTGCAGGTCATTAATAGGTCTTTTTTACATTACAATCCGTGTTTAGGTCTGTAAGTGCCTGAGACATCCATACTCCTCTATTGCAAGCATCGCGCACAGCCTTGGGCAAAATACGGAAGCAAAGAGACCAAGTACTTTTGTTCAGGAGGCAGTTTGAATGAAGGCAGGTTTGAATGAACTCTGAGGTCACATTGGCATGGTAGCCTTTAGGATATGTGTATTTGGAAAAGGTTTTTCCCTTCAAAAAATCCCAACATTAATGTAAGGAGATACATGCCCCTGCAATTCATCTGTGTTCCACCCTCTTTTGTCAGGGAAAAAGGAAGACGTTGCCAGAGGATTTCTCAAGTTATCCTCATGCTATTCTGGTTTCTTGGACAGCGGTTAAATGCTGAGAAAACATGCACAGAGATACTGCCTATTGTTTTTTGTCTCTCTCGCTGAACTCTCTCTACCCTGTAAACCAAATATCTCCTCATCGCAGTTCATAAGGTTACGGGAGAAGATGGCTGCGAAAGTATGTGACATTCCTGGAGAAATGGGGGACTAAGCAAATCTTCAGTTCTGCATGATGTGACATGCTGTTACATGCTATTACATTGCTAATACATTGCTAACATCGTTTGCAAGCATCTCTCTCAAAGCTGGGGAGGGAAAAGTGTGAGAACGTGGGGCTATCTAGAATGTGCAGAGCCAAATACTAAAAGATGAGCAAAGGAAGAGTCCCATCTTGATTTAGAAGGTTCAAGGGCAGCAACCAATATACAGAAATAAGTATAAGCATTTTAATAAAGATAAATAGAGTCTACAGATTTTTCTTTAGGAACTAGGCCTAATGAGAAATTCTAAAAATACCCGAAACAAAAAGAAACGTGACACACGTTGGCTGCACTAAAGTTGTCAATAACAAAAAAAACCCTGAACTGTTCTGTTCGTCTGTAGTTATAACGAAGCTGAATATTACAAACAATCGTATAACGGTGAGCAAATCCATCTTAATACAGCAATAAATAAAGACTGAAAGAACACTTTTGAAAATTTGTGTTACAAATTTCTGGAGAGTGAGGATTTTTTTTTTAAATGGCTAAGGTAAAACTGTCCAAAATCTTAGGGACTGACATGTAGCAAGTGATAGTGAATATGATTAATAGAAAACAAGTATTATAAAATGTCTAATATGTTAGTTAGATTAAAGGTTTGATCTCATCTAAGAAACTGACTCCTGAAATTTTACACTCAATGAAGAATCATTGAATTAAGATAAAATTTTGTAGTGTTCAGGGATCGGATATTTATTTTGGGGAAAAAAAAATATCCAACCCCAAATGAACGGACCATTGGAAGAAAATGCAAAATCTTTCCTGACAGTTTTATGTAGGCCATGTAGAGTAGAAAAATGACAAATGATGGTATGACCTCATGTATGTGACTGTATCAAAGAGCTCATTAGCTGACTCTTTTGAAAGATGGACTCAAACCTTTGAGAAGTTAATCACCATGAAAGAAGACTGAGTGCACCTTAAGGGTGAGGAGCACTGTACCAAAAAACCAGCACTGCAAGGTCTCAAGGCTCACAGGCAACAGTCAGTGGACAAGACACTGCCTGTAGATAAGTGGTTGCCAAGAGCTGATAGTAGAACGCAGAGTGGGAGATTTCCTTTCCAGTGTTATTTGCCTCACTTCTGGAATATAATCAGGTTTGATGGATTCACTTCAGATATAGTTTTAAATCAAAGTCAGTACTGTTTGTAGGTGTTGGAAAAATGCATCTATGCGCTTAATGTAGATAGCCATGAAGTAAATTCTGAGTTTGTTGAAGTGATTTGATGATGTACCTATCCATAAACAAAATGGAGTGCCTTCAAAGAGCATACATTTGCAAATACAGGAGTCACAGCAGCAAGAAGTGGTAAGTAAAAAAAGAATACGACTTTTCATAAAGTGAAAAAATATTTTAAGCAATAACTAGTTAACCATTGTACTAGCTTGCTGATGAGCTTCATAGATTATCCAACACTTGAAATTAATGTTAAGATCCAAGATCTTTTTAAAAACTGCTCTTGTTCAAGAAGCTTTTGAGCTATGTCACACAATAATTCATGTTTTGTGAGAACCAGAGTAGATATTTGCAATTTTTAAATCCCTTTGTGGTAGTAACAACATTCATTTCTTGTTTTGAGAAGTGGAAAAATATGTTTAAAACTTTTTATTTTCCAAATAATGAAAATTTATAGGAGGCACTGGAACTCTCTGCAATTTAAGTTCTGTGAAAACTGTCACAGATCCTCGTTATATGTTACTTTTGAACTTCCTAACCATGTCATCTATATTCTTTTTAAATAGAAAAATGTGAAAACAGGTAGTGAGGTTGTTGGGTTAAATGCCAAGGTATTAAATAGCTTAGGTTTATGTCTTTAGTTACTTGGCTAGTATGCAGCTGTTTGGATACAGGTCTTTGTGTGTGGAGACCTTTCAATGGAAGTTCTTGTGCTTGTGGAGGTAATTTCATCCCGTGATGACAGGTAGTAGAGACTGTCTTGCTGTGGTCATGGAAAGTTAAGCTGGTACAATTCTCAGTGGGTGACCTTCTCGCAGGATTCTGCCTGCTCTCAGAAGCAGTTTCTTTTCCCTGGTGTTTGGGTGGAAACTCCAAAATCAGCAGTAATGCCAGGCATAATTTTATGTCCTTATGAGCACTGCTGTTCTGAAAGAAATGTTTTTGGGACTCTTCTTTTTCAGTTCCGCTATCTGGCCTACAGCTCTGAGTCCTCGGGTTTGGGAATCACTGCTTGATTTAGTAGATACAAAATTTTGTCTCCTTGTGATAGGCTTGTACATGACATCAAGAATGTCATATGAGACATTTGAAGTCTTGAATGCATATTTGGTATTAGAAAATGTGTTCTGCTGGTGTGCAGACTCATAGCTTCTGACTATGATAGAAGCATTATTTTTTTGCTTAGATACTGGATAACTTCTCATGTCTGGGCTGGTACAGCTTGAGGCTACCTCATTTGTGAGGGGGTACACCTTACTTTCAGTGCTAATCGTGACCTTTTTTTAATTGGACAGCAGCAGTCTTTTACCCTTCCGAAGCACAGCTTTTGATGTCAGATAAAGTTGTTTTGTGAATGCACACTGCAAAAACACACACACAGGAGAACAATTATCAGTTGCTTCCTCAGGAGGAGAACACATATGTAAACTATCATTAGCATGAGAAAACTGTCACTTCTTGAACTATTTCCAGAGGGTGTGACAATGCCTTTAAGTATAGACTTGTGTGCTGTGAAATAAAGGAGCTGTCAGATTTCATTGAGAGGCTCAGCGATGTTTACCAGGAAGATTTCAATCAGCATATTTGACCGGATTTAACCTATATAGCTAGAGCTTGCCATTTATGTCATGTGGCGAGTTATTCTCTTACAGGTATCCAGAGCCTGTTGAGGATCTTCACTGTTGAGGCTACCCAGGAGCAGAGTCGAATCAAAGCACACCCAGGTGCCTCAGCTGTTCTTCCTCCAAAACAGAGGGCGTCGTGAGGAAAGCACACTGCCGCATGTTGGTCCTTTTTCAGGACAGGCTTTCTGCACTAAAAAATGCCAGTCTGCATTTTTGAAGGAATTCAAGGAAAGACCTTGGTTTATTAATTAAAACAAAAGGAACTCAGCCCTTAATTGGACACTTTGTGGTTGTATGTCTGACATAATTTGTCATGTCAGTTGGTGGGCAACACAGATGGGGAGAACAGCGCATGGCTTTTTAGTAGGGTGGGAATGTGCATGGTTAGGTTTTCCCCACTGAGGAGTATTTGGACTTCACAGAATACCATACAGGTCAATTGGCTCAATGTAGTCAACTTTTGGTCAGGATGGACTACGTAGCTCTTTAGGGAGGCACTGGAGGCTCCTATCGTGGGACCAGAAGACCATGTCACTGAAATCTGTGATAGGGGATTAGTGACAACAGGGACTATTCATCACCTGACAGGTAGGATGATCACATTAAAGTCACATTATGATCCTTGTCATGGGACAGAAGGTGCAAGCATCCTGTGTGGCATTGACTGACCATGTATCTGTCACATGAAGGCAAATATATTTGCAATCTAACAGATGATGAATATATTTAACTGTTTGTAAGGAAGAATGACTTTGGGGTGCTTGTGAAGACAATGCCTCTGTGTGCAACTTGGATGAATTCTCAAGGTTCCCAATGTGTTAAACTAACACTGCTGTAAACTGGTAAAAGGTAAAACATGAGAAGACCTGGGTTCTCCTTCTCCAGGACAGTGTTGACTGCCAAAGGTTTTCTTATCTGACACTGGGCAAGTCGCTTCAGAGCAATACTTGCTTAAAAAGAACAGCCATTTTTCATGAACTATAATAATGCTTAGGTTTCATTGTTTTGACACTGGAAAAAACTCTAATTCTTCATCTGACAGCAGCAGTTTAGATTCTTAGCCTAATATTATTCTGGTATTGGCTCAACCATTCTGCTTTATTAGGATTCTTAACTTGCATGAGAAGAGACTCGGAAGTTTGTTCTGTCTGTGAGTATGAATTCTGGCCACATTCATCACAAACTCTGAGATTGTTATCCCAGCCTGCAAGAAAAGGACACAACAAGCTAGGTACTGCCTAACATGTTTGTTTAGGTTCCATCACTATAGTGTCAAAACACCTTATGGTCTTGAATGCATTCCTTCTCCCAGGGGAAGACTAAGTGGCTTTTCCAAGAGCATATAGAAATGTGTGGCGCAAATAAGACCTGACTTTTCATTTCTTTGGTCTGAACTCATTTCTTCATCCATACAACGCTCTACATCTGTAGAGGACTTTCAGGTGGTAGTTGCTCTCTTGTCTGAGGCAATCACTTGAGAAATACGGTGGTTCTGTGGGTAAATTCTGGCCTTTGCAGCCCTGAAAAAGTAACTCACTGGGATGCAGTAAGGCACTGATGGCGCTGGTTTCTTGTTTGATCTCTCATCTACAGAGAATGGCAGTCTCTGAGCTCTCCTGACTGCTCAGTCTTGAGATTCAGAAGTGATATGAGGCAATCTGTTGTATCTCAGTACTGCAGATATAGAATCACGGAATGGTTTGGGTTGGAAGGGACCTCAAAGATCACCTGGTCCAACTCCTCTGCCATGGACAGCGACACCTCGCACCAGACCAGGCTGCTTAAAGTCCTGTCCAACCTGGCCTTGAGCACTTCCAAGGAGGGGGCATAAATTAGGATGTTTCTGTCTTCCAAAAGGAATAGCTGGTCTTTCAGGATCTTTAAAGCGAGCAAGCATGGAGCCATTTGTAGCTGTTTAGCAGGGTGACTTTGGATGATGCTTCAGCAGACTTCTAAGGCACAAATTGCCAGAAGCTGGAAGAGTAGAGTGGTCCTTCTGCTGATATATATTTCTTTTATACTTTGCACTTGGCTTCAGCTATGCTTGGAGGTGGGATTTGATGGAGCTTTGTCTGATCTGAAACGATGCTTCCTATCTACTGACATTCTTTAACAATACATTTTAGAATGCACGTCTTTGTGTGTTTGCTTGGTGCTACCTCAGTTGCCTCATACTAAGGTGGGTGTTATGGTGAGTGCCTCTCAGGAGTGTATAACTTGCGTTTCAAATAAGGCTTAATTTGGTTGGTTTGCAAGTCGTCTTGAGAGCATCTGATGAAAAATGGCTTGGACTTCTATAGAAGTGGTCAATAGAGGAAAAGTGGTAGTCCACTGTTTTTCATGTTCCTGAAATGCCTTCTCCCTGTTGTCATAAAAAGCCAGTTGATCTGCCTCCTACTTTCACTGCACGTCACCATTAGTGAGGTGAATATGCACTAATGCAGCTTTCAGCTTTGAGCACTATGAGGAAGTTTAGAGTTCTGCATAGGGATGCTCTGTTGTCTTTAACCACCAGTGAAGTTGTAGGGAACTCACATAGGGTTTTTTTTGCATACGTAAGCATGTTGGAAGATGGTGTCTTGACATGCAGTACCCCACACTGCCTTACTAACTCATGCCTAACGTTAAGAAAATTGCTTGCTGAACTTATGTGGAAACCAGCAGCTAAATTCAATATTTGCAAGAAGACAAAATAGTATTAATATTTTTTTGATATTTCAGAAATGGGATGTGGCAGATAAATGCTTGTATACACATGAAAGAATTTTGCAATCTAATGAAGAAAAATGCGAGCAGTGATGCAAGAACTGTCCCCAGCATATTAGACAGCAAGGGCTTATTTAGCTGTGCACATCTTTTATTTGTTGCTACTGTAAATAACTTTTTGTGTGTGTGTGCTGTGATACAAACAGTAAGGTTGGGCCTCTCGTGGTACACAAGGTTAAATTTTAGATTTTCAGCAAAGCTCTTTTACTTGGTCCTTCTGAAATGAACTTTCCTGTTCACATTTTTTAACTCTGTGAATAGACCTTAAACACACAAACATGTCCACTGAAGTGGTTGACTATACAGAGCTGGGTTAGAAGCAGCCTGGAGAGGAGAAGGCTTTAATTATATTAAAAATACCCGCTCAACTCTTCAGGGAGTTACTGATTTTGGAAAACTACTTTCTGTTTGCATACGTCCGCAAGTAAAAATGATGACGTTGTCGTGAGTTCACCATTCCTCCAGTCATAAAAGTGGGAGCGCAGGTGTGGTTCTCAATTGGGTTTTATGTTGGGACACAGTAGATAAGGGATGCGATTAACATTTTATAAGTGACCCTTTACAGCATGCATAAAATTTTAATCTGTTTTATTTTTCAGCTGCTGGGCTTTAGTAACCTCCTGTTTAGATGTAATACCTGTTTGGGGTGAGAAGGTGCAGGGAAAGGGATTAACTTTAGCTGACTTTCTCTAAGAATGGAGTTAATGGATGCCTTTAAAATGAGTAAAACTTTACATACACTGGCCCATATGTAAAGTATTTAATACAGAAATGTTTCTTGTAGAAAGGCCAATGTCAGCACATGATTGCTGGAGCAATGTACATGTGAATAGCATGTTCAGCAAAAACTCCCAAGCATTTTGCAAGAGTTGGTGCAGCTCTCAAAAATTTAAAAAAATAATCTTAGCAACTGTTTATATTTGCATTAAATAAAACGGGAAGGAAAAGGCAGTATGTGCTCAAAAGCACTAGAGGGAGCCAGGAGGAAGAAGAGGGGAAAACCGTTGAAGACATGGTTGCATTTTCAGGAATAGCTTATACAACGCATCCATTTAAATCATCCCACTTACTTCAGCTAAAATGCAGCTACAGGTCAGCCGCTGCCCTTGACTGCTCTCTGTTCACCCATTCTTCACTAAAGAAATGTCAATTTTGTAGTCCTGAGGGAGGCCACAACCTTTTTAAAGGGCCATAGGGAAAACCACCTGCCGCTGCATAGGCCGTACCCCTTTTTTTTGACTTCTTTTGTATGTGGATGAACAGCCAAATATTAATTTGCCTTTCGGTGCTGGTGGCTGTTCTGGGGAGATTGGTATAGAGGCTGAGTTCTGAGATTCTGTGGAGGAGAAAGAGAGAAAGTGGGTGTGTTGGTGTATGTCTGTATTGGGGATTGGTTAGTTGAAAAGTTTTAATGCCATTAATTTGGAGTGGCTGCATTGCTTTTGCAGGAGATCTGAGCAAAATGAGTATCTGCAAGCTTGTAGAATAGCATACAAACATGAAGCTACTGTAAAATCTCTCTTATTCTATGAAGTTTTAGAAGTGGTGTTGGGCACACTCTATATTGCATTGTTGTAAAGCTAAATGCCTTGAGTTAAAGTGTAACAGCTTTACGATGTAGATCATATAAATATTTTTTTTAGCCCCCCCCCCACCCTGATAAATTGCCATAACGTTGACGTCTTGGGACCTGTAAGAGTAGGACAAAATCCTGAAGAGGTGGGGGTGGTTCTTTAGTTTTTATTTTTTTCTTTAGTTTTTAGGTTTTGGAGGGTGTGGGAATCTTTTTCATATTCTAAAGTTTCTCATTGTGATAATCCAGTATTACACAACTAAACCTGTTGCCATGGAGAATTGAATTTTGATGGCCTGGGGCCTTGGCATTGAGAAGTTTCGGGGGAAAAGAAGGAAATTTGTTGTTGTTATTTTCTGAGGCTTAGATAACTTAGAGCTTTGGGATGCTGGAAGTCATCTTGGAGGTGGTAGATAGACTGGAAGTGGGTGATTAAGTGAGCAAAATTAATACATAGGTACTGCGTGTTTATCATCCCCCTCTGTAATTTATTCCGACTGCACTCATTGTTCAAGCTTCCTAATTTCCCTTTTCCACTTTCGAAAATAAATGGCAAGGGCAGGAATAATGGACTGGGGTTTTCTTCCTTTGGTCTTTATTAGATGGCATGATTTTAAGTTATGAAAACAAGGACAAACATTTCTCAAAAGTACTCTAACCGTGCTTTAGCCTGAGGACTCTCCTCACTTTAAAGGAAACAAATATAAATGGAATTTAAATATATGGAGGCTCGAGTCCTTTAGCAGTACACAAAGATATTTTTTTCAGTGTACTTTGAGACTATAAAAAATTGGCTCTTCGTAATAATGTCATTCCAGATTCGAGATGGCTGCAAATTATGCATTGAAGCAAACATTTCTTTTGAAATATTTAATAACCTCTTGGCAACAAAAAAATAACAGGTAAGAGCACTAAGTAGTTATGACTTAATTCCTGTTGGATGGTTCAAAGCCTTTTCCTATCATCTGAGAATTAATTGTACTGAAGATGAAACAGAGTATTGGAAAAGCAGAGATTTTTTTTTCCCTGCCCCTTTAGCTATTCTGCTTTGCACTGTTTCTCTTGCTGTAATGCAGGGATGGGGGCAGGTGTGTTTCTTGCTCACCTGATGTATAGCGGTCTCCTATTAAAGTCCAAAAGTATCTTCTCAGGTAGAAGACCAGCAGAGCTGAACCTTAAACTGAGTGCATATTCAATTTACTCCTCAGAACCAGGAAACCAGACATACTTAGTTTGAAACAGAGGATAGGAATTTTCTAGATAAAAGTTCTTGTGCTTCCAAAGGGCTGCTTACTCAGACTGTGCTGTAAATACTTCACAGGGAAGTGATACACAGGTTATCCAGTAGGACTTTTTGGTGATTATTCAACTGCAAGGTCTCACCCACCAATGTTGAACTCTGTGGGCTGACAGAGGGGTCTTTTTACCTGTTGAAGTAGTGGTGGATGCACTATGGAAAGGACAAGATTTCCCTTGGGGAAAAAAACCCAGGAGTTAGTCTCTTAAAAACACACAGTGCAGATTAATGATGTAACATGCTTAGATTTTTGTGTTGCCTTAGGAAAAGCCAGTACCTTCAGTACTGGCCCAAGGGCAGAGTTTTTATCATTTGACTTTCACTGTGACGTTTACTCAAAGGTTGCGGTATCCGATAAAAAAGAAAGGGCCAACCCCAGAATGGGTTTAAGGTGCTGGGGCGCTGCGTGATGCCATTGCCCCTTCCCTCTCCCTGCCGAGCTGGGGCAGAGCAAGGCGCCCATGAATCAGTGGCTGGCACCATGTTTTGTCCCCAGATCCTTCATGTCATGAAACATCGACCTGTGCTGATTGTCCATGGAGAAAGATACCAGTCTGGGGGACAGCTCGCACCGCTGTGAGCTTGGTATCCATACCGTCCCTCACTGAGTTCTCTCTGGAGGTGGTCTGGAGAGGAAACCTGGCCCTGGAGTCTAATGTGAAGCCTTTAATTCTGTGCCAGAGGAATCTCTCACAACAGATTTGGTGCAGAAATTGCCTTTTGGTGTCACTTGTTGCAGCACTTTTGGGCGCAGCGGGAGCTACACTAGTGCCTGTTCTCAGTACTGTTCAGGGCTGTCTGAAAACATGGGGCTGAGGTATCTTGATGATCTGTAAGGTAAAGTGTAAGCAGAAATGGTGGCACGCCTTACGGATAAATTGAGAGCACAAATCTGCTGATCTGAGGTCAGATTGGCACCTCCCATGCAAACGCAGGAGCAAATACAGGGAGGTTAAGGAAGCAGACAACTTCTGCCTCTCTGGGCCCAGGAGGGATGGGGAGCGACAGGCTGGCCAGGCTGCGGATTCTTGGCTCTTCGAAGTGAGGATCTGGGATCTGTTTGCCTTGGTTAAGAGCTGGGATCGCTAGCAAAGGATGTTAGCCCTTTAAAAGGTGGTTGTTTCATCTGTGTTCCTTAGAAATGAGGTTTCTCGTGCTTTTCTGGTTGCTTCTAATGTAGGACTGTGAATAGCTACTGCAGGTGAGCCCTAAATTAAGATCTGATGCGACTAGTGCTGGTATGCGGCAGGGGCTGGGGTTAGCTCTCCAAGCAAATGTAGTATAGAGAATTATTTTTAATAATGTGGGGCTTTGGCTGGGCTTTATGTGAGGAAGAGGGGACGGGAGGTGAAATTTCCCCCCAGCTGGTGAGCTCAGCAGAAATACATGCTGGGCTCTC